>NW_011905715.1:0-2076 GCF_000151845.1 Pteropus vampyrus
AGCCCCATCCCCACTCTCCTAAGAAGGGAGAAGGGCTGAAAATGGAGTTAATGATCAATCATGCCTAGGTGAGGAAGCCTCTCTAAGATCCCAAATGTGCAGGGTTCAGAGAGCTTTCAGGTCTGTGAACACATCCACATATGGGGAGGGTGACACATCCCAATTCCACAGGGACAGAAGCTTCTGCACTCAGGACCCTCTCAGACCTCGCCCTATGTATCTCTTCATCTGGCTGTTCATCTGCATCCTTTATCATATCCTTTCATAAACTGGTAAACGTAAGTATGTGTTTCCTGTGTTCTATAAGCAGCTCTAAGCAACTAATCAAACCTGAGGAGGGGGTCGCAGGAACCTCTGATTTTTAGCCAAGTTGGATAGAAGTTGTGAGTAAACTGGGGACCTACTATTTGTGATTGCCATCTCAAGTGGTAAGGAGGAGGGAAGTCTTGTGGGACTGAGTCCCTAACTTGTTAGATGTGACACTATCTCCAAATATAAAGTGTCGAAATTGAGTTAAATTGCAGATGGTGTCATGGAGAATAGCTTGGTGAGGGAAAAGACGTCCACACATTTGGTGACCAAAGGTGTTAGAAGTGAAGTGTTTTGTATGAATAGGAGACACAGGAGGAAGAAAGAACTGCGTCTTTCTCTATATAGGGAAGAAAACTGGGTGGTTTTTCTTATAGCCGTCAGCAAGTCTTTACTAAAGGAACCTCTGAAGAATGTGCTGTAATAAAAACAGGAATTTCTCAGAAGGAAAGTCCAGTATGCAAGAAAGAATGGTGAGCAAAGAAATTGATAAGCATGTAGAAAAATCTACATGAACATTGTATAAAATAATAACAATATGTGGGAACAGAAAGAACTAAAACACTGCATAAAAATGGTATGTAAATCTGTAAAAGATCAAAGTTAAAGAGTTCAAATGTCATATTGTTTAGGAAGGGGTTTTATGCAGGATCGAATTTCAAAAGCAACCACTAGAAATACAGGAGCATATAAATTCCAAATCAATAAAAAGGATAAGAAAAGATAGAATAAGAAAAGAAACAGACTCAGTAAATCCAAGGTAGGGAGAAGCAAGAAAAGAGAGAGAGAAGGCATAAGGGGGAAAAACAGAATGAAAAAGAAAACAAACGTAAGTCAAAAAAGATCAATAATCGCAATAAACTTTAAAGGATTAAAGTGCCATTTAAAAGACATAGTGTTGGATTGGATTTTTTTAATCCAGATCTTTGCTGTTTATAATGCATGGCACATTAAAAACATAAGGAGATGGGTGGAAAGACAATACAAACACTAATCGAAAGAAAACTGGACAGCTACACTAAAATCAGAAGGTGAAAAAAACAGGCTTTATGATGACATAGAGCATGATTAAGTATAAGAAAGGTCAGCACTTAAAGGTTAAATGTTCACTTTTCTTAGAAGACGCAACAATCCTAAATCTGCATATACCTAATAAAATAGCCTCAAAAATTAGAAAACAAAAACTGATAGAACTGCAGAGGGAAACAGAAAAACCCATAAGGGTAGATTTGAATACTCAACTCTCCATTACTGGTAAGTCAAGTAGACAGAAAATTAGTCAAAGAAGATTTGAACAATATAACAAGCTAGGTTTAATGGAAGTTTACAGAACTCTGCATCCAACAATAGAAACTAAACTTCTCAAGCACACATTTTATTAAATTATTATAATTGGTCATGTACTAAGTTATAAAGTGAGTCTTAATTCCAAAGAATCATCATCACACAGGTCGTGCTCTCTGACTACACTGCATTTGAATTAGAACTCGATAAGAAACAGATACATTTAAATTCCCATACATTTGGAAATTTCTAACTTTTCTTCTGAGTAATTCCTAAGTCAAAGATAAAATCAGAATAGAAATTTTAAAACACTTAGAGCAGAATAATGAAAATAGTACCTATCAAAACTGTGGGACAGAGCCAAAATGGTGCTTTCAGTAAAATGGAGTGCCTTGAAAATTTATGTTAGAAAAGTTAAAAAAAAAATCAAAAAATTAATGAACTAAGCACACAACTTAAGAAGTTATAAAAATAACCACAGAC
>NW_011905716.1:0-2048 GCF_000151845.1 Pteropus vampyrus
TGGTCACAGGTGAGCTGTCTTGGCAAACACTCGTATTGGCTACATCCAAATTTATCAAAAGTTGTCAGGCAGACTTGTGGTCTGGGTATGCATCTGAAAAACATGAATGTAGCACCATGAGTCGGGAGGGACTATGGTGGGACTGGTAAAGCATTGACAAGGCCCAGAAGGTTGAAGAGAAAGCAAGAGAGAAACTGAGAAACAGTCCCTGTCCCCAAGAGCTTATGGAGAGCTGGAGGGTCAAGCATGCACAGAAAGTAGGCTATCAGCTAGAAAATTACATATAAAAGTTCCTGAGAACGAGTTATTCTGACTGAGGAGCCTGGAGAATGCACTGGGCAAAGGTACTATCCTGGCTGGAAACTGGAGGATCAGGAGAGCCACACAGGCCTGCCAGGCTGACGGAGCAGCATGAGCAAAGGTGTGATGCTCAAGACTCTGTGGTGCTGGAGGAAAGGGCAGGTGACACCAGGAAAAGAAGCAAAGGATGCACAGGGTAGAAGTGACCCAATATGAGACCCTCAAGTGGGTTAATGCTGAAAGCCTTGTAGTCAATAATAAATAAAGCGTTTTCAGGTCCTTAATTTTCTACTTGGCTAGTATGAGTCTTTCTTAAAAGAAAGCCTCGCACATGTGCTGAAAAATTCAGATTTTTGTGCTTACAAGGCTGAGAGCCATGTAATGCGCTGGTTGCGAATCACGGAGAGAATGCCACTCCGTGAAGCTCGGTTTTCCTAGTAATATCTGAACCTTGATTCATTCTCAATTCCTGAACTTCCTTAGAGGGGTTAGGGATGATGGCTTTTTTATTCTTTAGACTTTTTACTTCTTTCATTTCTATAAATGATATTTATAACTTCTATAGGAAAATAAGACCTATTAAAATATTGAGCTTTCACTGGGTCTTTGAAATAGCAGGATCTACAAATATTAGCCTGGAAATGAAAAAAAGAATATAGTAACTAACATTATTTTCATTTCAAAGGAAATTGCTCTACTCTTTTTAGGGATGAGCCTCCTGCTCTGAAATGACCACCACCATCACTACTATTACACGATTCCCCTTTCTCATGGGATTTAAAATTAGAATGCATGTAGTTATGGCTGTATGGAAATTTAAGATATTTGAAGAGAAATAATAGAAAAGGATATTTATAACCTCATTATCTATTAACACAGGAGGGATGAGAACCAAGAATATCAGGAGAAATTTGATAATTTTAGAAAAACAAACTTTATCAATTTGAATATAAAGAAATAAGAGGATCAATAGGAAAGGTTGAGAATCTGGGGCGTCAATTAAAGTAAACATGATCAGGGTGGGGACTTTGTCATGCTTACTGTTGTGTCCTAGTGTTTAGATGCATGAATACAACTTTTTATTTTTTAAACAATTATTTTTAGATAATACAAACTTATGGTGAAATTAAAAAAATTCAAAATGATATATAGTGAAAAATAAGTCTCTTATTCTCGTGTCCCAGCCACTGAGTTTCCTTCCCCAGCCGCAACCACTATTACCAATTTCTTGTTTATTCTTCCAGAGATATTTTATGTAAGTATAAACATTTACATATGTTGATTCAAAGAGCATGTACATTTAAAATTTTGTTAGACTTGGCCAAATCGCCCTCCATAGAGGATACACCAATCCTCCAACTCCCTCTTAAATAAGAGTGCTTGTTTCCCCACATTATGTTATTAAACTTTTTATCTTTGCCAGTCCAGTAGATGGAAAATGGTACACAATTGTAGTTTTAACTTACATGTCACTTAATATGAGGAAGGTTAAGCACTGTGGTAGATTAGTGAGAGGTTCATCAAATTCATTTAATTTTCTTCCAGGGCACACCCTAGTCTTCCTGGCAGTTAGTTGTGGCCAAGTGACTATGTTCTAGACAATGGAATGTGGCTGGAAGCAGAGATGAATGCCACTTTTAAACCTGGCCCATAAAAGCTTATCTGCTGGCCAGATGCAGAAGATACAGAGGACGAGGAGTCTATGGGAGCTGGCAGAGTCACTAGATGACAGGGTCCTGTCTCTAAAT
>NW_011905717.1:0-1763 GCF_000151845.1 Pteropus vampyrus
GAGAAGTGTTTGTTCAGGTCCTCTGCCCATTTTTTGATTGGATTGTTTGGTTTTTGTTTTTATTGAGTTGTGTGAGTTCTTTGTATATTTTGGATATTAGGCCCTTATTGGAGGCATTACTTGCAAATATATTTTCCCATTCGGATGGTTGTCTCTTTACCTTGTTGACGGTTTCTTTTGCTGAGCAGAAGCTTTTTAGTAGTCCCATTCATTTATTTTTGCTTTTACTTCCCTTGCTTTTGAGGTCAAATTCATAAAACCCTCTTTAAGTCCAAGGTCCTTGAGTTTGGTTCCTATGTTTTCTTCTACGCATTTTATTGTTTCAGGTCTTATATTCAGGTTCTTAATCCATTTTGAGTTAATTTTGGTGTGTGGTGATAGACAACAGTCTAGTTTCATTCTTTTGTAGGTGGCTTTCCAGTATTCCCAGCACCATTTATTGAAGAGGCTTTCCTTTCTCTACTGTATGTTTTGGCTCTTTTGTCAAAAATTATTTGCCCATATAAATATGAATTTATTTCTGGACTCTTAATTCTGTTCCTCTGATCCATGTGTCTGTTTTTCTGCTAATACCATGCGTTTTGATTACTGTTGCTTTGTAGCATAATTTGAAGTTGGGCAGAGTGATAGCTCTAGCCTCGTTCTTTTTTCTCAGGATAGCTTTGGCAATTCGGGGTCTTTTGTGCTTCCATACAAATCTGATGATTTTTTTTGTTCCATCTCTTTAAAAACTGCCTATGGGATTTTGATAGAGATTGCATTAAATCTATATAATGCTTTAGGTAATATAGTCATTTTAACTATGTTGATTATTCCAATTCAAGAACACAAAATATCTTTCCATTTCTTTATATCTTCAATTTCTTTTAATAAGGTCTTATAGTTTTCATTATATAGTTCCTTCACATATTTCATTAAATTTATTCCTAGGTATTTTATTCTTTTTGTTGCAATTGCAAAAGGAATTATTGTTTCCACTTCTTTTTCTGACACTTCATTATTAGAGTATAGGAATGCTATGGGTTTTTAAACATTGATTTTGTATCCAGAAACTTTACTGTATTTGCTTATTGTTTCCAACAGTGTTCTTGTTGAGTCTTTTCAGGGTTTTCTATATAGAGAATCAGGTCATCTGCAAATAGTGACAGTCTGACTTCTTTGTTTTTTTTTATTTGGATGCCTTTTATATCTTTCTCTTATCTGATTGCACTCGCTGAAACCTCCAATGTTATATTGAGTAACAGTGGCAATAGTAGACAGTCTCGCCTTGTTCCTGATCTTAAAGGGAACTTTTTTAGTTTTTACCATTAAGTATAATGTTGGCTGAGGGTTTGTCATATATGGCCTTTACTATGTTAAGGTTCTTTCCTTCTAAACCAATTTTGTTAAGTGTTTTGATCATAAATGGATGCTGTATCTTGTCGAAGGCTTTTTCTGCATCTATTGATATGATCATATGATTCTTATTTTTTAATTTGTTTATGTGGTGTATCACATTAATTGATTTGTGTATGTTGAACCATTCCTGTGCTTCTGGGATGAAGCCCAATTGATCGCAGTGTATAATCTTTTACTATGTTGCTGTGTTCGGTTCACTAGTATCTTATTTAGGATTTTGCATCTATGTTCATGAGAGATATCGGTCTGTAGTTTCCTTTTTTGTGTGTTATCTTTACCAGGTTTTGGTATCAGGGTAATATTGGCCTCATAAAATGAACTGGGAAGTATTGCCTCCTCTTCGATTTTTTGGAAGAGTTCGAGGA
>NW_011905718.1:0-2110 GCF_000151845.1 Pteropus vampyrus
TTGTTGAGGATGAGGACGGGAAGATCATGGATTGTAAATGAGGATGCTTATACAAGACCTAGAGAAAAGGAACTTAGAATTTATACTAAGGGCAACTGTCTCAGCAATTCACCCATTATTAAAGGACATCATCTGCTGTGGCTTGATCACCACTTCGTAAGGACGTCTCAGACACGCTCACTTTCACCCAGTCATTTCCCTTTCCCTGTCTTTGTTTACCACACCTTACTTTCCTTTGGGACATTTAGTAGAGTAGTACTTCTTTATCATGAAACATTTTCTTTTTCTTTCTTCCACAAGGTATTTCTTTACCTACATCTTGTGTCTAGATCCACAAACATGTTCACAGCTGCTCCGGCCAAGACATCTGAAATGTATACTTTCCCTTTGAACCTCTAAAATTTAGCTTCTACTTCTCTCATTACTCAGGAATCAACTTCACGTTCACTGGCATAAAAGTAGGACATGCTCTTTGATTTGGGTTTTCTATTTATTTGATGCCCCTTCATAACAAGTTCCTGCTCTCACTCATTGGGACAGAAGGTAATAAAATTAAGTGCAAATCTCACAGTAACCACTTTCCCTGCAATGCTCATGAGACCAGCTTCCACCTAGGACTTTGGCAAACACATGTATTAGGCACAAGGGAGGGCCTGGCATAAAAATACAGACTATCCGAAGGACAGAATAAAGACCCTGCTTTAATTATGATGGAAATGCATTTCTGCTTTTCAAAGACATGAGTCATGATCCAAACACAGTACTTTATACTTGTATTATTAACAGTAATGCAATAAGTGGAAATGTTATGATTCGATAATAATAATAATATGTATACAGGTTTTAATGATATGTCCTCCACTAAAAGGGTTTAGAGTTCCAACCTTCCATAGTTCACAGGCATTTGAATTCAACTGAGTCAACAATGAAACAAATTATCTCCTGCATCCTGTCAGAACTCATTAATTCTCCAGGGGCCCCGCCCAGTAAATAACTCCTTCTAGACAGTTCTTCAAATCTCATAGTTCAATGTCCCTCACATACAATCACTAAGCTCCCAATTCAACATGCTCAGCTTATTTTGAATCTGATTCAAGTCGGGAGAACCCTCTCTCCTGATTGCTGGTCCCCTAGTTTGAGGCTCTATTGTCACTTGCACAAGTGACGTCAGAAGTCTCCTGAGCTGCTGCCTCCAATCTGTATCACTCATTTAACTTTCTAATCTGTACCCCTCGTTTAACCCTCCCATTTGTACCCCTCATTTCAGTCTGAACGACCATTCTCAAATACAAACTGATCCTCCAAGCACTCCTCATTCCTGTGCTCGGCTTGGGTACACCCCTTCTCCTACTGGGACTATCCTCCCAGCCTCCTGTGTGAAGTATCCGCATCTTAGTTTCAAAACTTATTTCTATAAACTTTCTTATACTAATCTCAATTTATCAGTTACTTTATTGCTCACACCCTACACATACGCTACAATAGTTTACATTGAGTTTGTACAATTTTTATGACTGCTTCTTCTGACCTCTAGGGTCAAACACCCCACGTTAGTTACCATAAATAGTTCTGTTTTCACATTGTGCACATGCACCCACTCTCCACGTTTCCCTCTCTCTCTGAAACTGGTGAGCAAACTGACATCCAGTTTTACAGGGTCATCGTGGATGCCCTGTTGCTTCTGATATTCACGGTGGGCTTGCAGGTTACCTTGGCAATGTGTACAGTTACTTTGGCTTTCATTGTACAGTCAGTACTATAAATTTTGTTTTGAGCTTTGTAATTTTGTAGCAATTTAGATAATGTTGTGTTTTTACTTTGTTGTGTAGAGTGAAAGGATTGTATTGAATAAACCTACGCAAAATATATATATGTAATAATTCCCATAGTAAGAAAATATATAGTATTTTAGAATTTCTCACTATACCCAACACCTAGTAGAGTTCTCTTTCAGCAAGTGTCAATAAATACTTAAAATGTGAAAGTATAATGATTCATCTAACTGTCAAACAGTTGGCTTTGGAATGTGATGATCTGATTTTTAATCCTAGATCTAACACAGGCTCTGTAACCCTGGACAAGCTTCTTGATTTCTCTAAGGTTCACTTTC
>NW_011905719.1:0-1650 GCF_000151845.1 Pteropus vampyrus
GTGAGCGTGATTCGCTTTGCCCTTTGCTGTCCGGAGGTGGCCATGTGACCCAGTCTGGCCATTCCCTGCAGGGGTTCCTGGGAACCCCCGTGCTTTCCTGCACAGAGGGGACAGCCTGGGCTGGCGACAGCTTCCCCTCCGCCTTTCCCTCCTCCTGCTGCTGCCGTCTTGGACGTGCTTCCTGGAGACGCAGGCCCCCCTGTAACCACGAGGGGACAAGACAGCCAGCCGCCGAGCCGGAACTGGGAGAGAAACGGCCGGGTCCTGGCCCCGGCAGCAGCCGGCCACCGCCCGCCCCGGACTTCTTGATAAACACAGGTGTCCAATGACTCAGCGCTAACGAGACACGCACTATCGGGCCATGAAAAGACGTGCTCATCGCTTATTTCTAAGTGACAGAGGCCGCTAATCTGAAAAGGCTGCAGACTGTGTGATTCCAACTCTATGACGTTCTGGAAGACGCATAGCTATGGAGCCAGTGAAGAGATGCGTCGTCTCCAGGGCTGGGGGAGGGAGGGGTGAACAGGTGGAGCCCAGAGGGTGTTCGGGGCATGAAAACCACTCTGCCTGGCATTGCAGTGAGGGACGTATGTCATTAGACGCTGGTCCAAGCCCACGGGATATACCACAAGACTGACCCCAGCGTAAACTTTGGGATCTGGGTGACAGTGACATGTCAGCGTAGGTTCATCAGTTACGAGAAACGCCCCGTCAGGTGGGGATGTGGGGCGTGGGGCGTCTGTGCGTGTGTGGGGATGGCGCATATGGGAAATCTCGGTGCCTTGGTGCTATGATCCTAAAACTGCTCTAAAAAAGGGAGGTCTATTAATTTTAAATACATGTATTACATATTTAACTATTCGCCCCTCTGTTTCCACCTCTGCAGGCGGGTGTCCTGATACTTGTGACTAAACGCACTTCCAGCAGATGCGACCAGGCCCGCCCTCTCTCCACCCCATTCGAGCCCACGGGACACACCCAGTCACCTCCTGGATGGAAGGCCTGGGGGACAGCCCACCTGAGTCCAAGCACAGCGCTTCCTCGGGCTGACCGCTCCTCACCGTGGCCGCGGGAGCACCCTGGGTTTTGCAGACAGGAGCTGGGAGCCAGGCTGACCACCTGCTGCCGACCAGAGCAGACCAGGAGACCAGAGGGCTGCAGGCCACAGGAGTCCAAGATGACCCAGGACTCCCTTCGAGGACGAAATCTGAATTCTCCGGATGCTCCACGCTGGACTGCAGGCCTGGCGTCCACCTGTGGGGACCCCCTCAGTGGCGTTCAAATTCAGTCCCTGCTGAAGTGCTGCTGTGTCCTCAGCCCAAAGAACAGAGGCCAACTGGGAAACACCGGACCGGACACTGGGCCTGTCCTCTGCTTGTAGCAACACGGACGTGGCTTCCTGAGGCCCAGAGGCTCCAGAGAAACCTGGCCAAGTGTGAGTGGACAAGCGGCCTGGAAGGAAGCCCAGGAGACACAGACAATTTATGGTTCCCCAGAGGGCACCTGGGGTCCAGCCTCTTCAGAGGTGGCCGCCAGAGCGCACGGGGTCACATATGGAAACCATATCAGGAGGGGACCCTGGCATCTGGAGACGTGGCCCAGGCAGAGGCGGCGATTTAATCGAAGCAGGAGTCTCGTTAACATGCCGTC
>NW_011905720.1:0-1428 GCF_000151845.1 Pteropus vampyrus
GGACTATTGTAATAAAATCCCACAACTTGGTGGCTTAAATAACAGAAATTTATTTCTGGAGACTGGAAGTCCAAGATCAAGGTGTCAACACAGTTGGTGTCCTCTGAGGAATCTCTCCTTGGCTTACAGCCACCTTCTTGTTAAATCTTCATATGGTTATTCTCTTTGTATATGCACCACCAGTGTTTCCTCATGTATCTTAATTTTTTCTTCGTATAAAGACACCAGTCAGATTGAATTTGGGTTTAACACTATTGACCTCATTTTAGCTTAAGTACCTCTTTAAAGACCCTATCTCCAAACACAGTAATATTTTGAAATACCGAGGATTAGGGCTTCAACATAAGCATTTCAAGGGACACAATTTAGCCATAAGAACATATTAACAGATTTGAAATAGCATCTTTAAATGTTAAATTTTTAATGATTACCAATAATAAAGCTGGAGGTAAGTTTTTAACTTTTTTTTTCTGAACTTCATTTTTTTAAAATTTTTTCAATTACAGTTGATATACAATATTATTTTAGTTTTAGGTATATAAAGTAATGATTAGACTTTTATATAACTTATGATCACCTTGATAAATCTAGTGCTCATCTGACACCATACATAGTTATTAAAATATTATTGATTATATTCCTTATGCTATACTTTACACTCCCATGACTATTTTGTAAATACCAATTTTTACTTCTTAATATCTTCCCATTTTTCACCCAACACCCCATCCTCCTCCCATCTCGGAATCATCAAAATATACTCTGCAGCTATGATTTTGTTTCTGTTTTCTTTGTTCATTTATTTTGATTTTAAGATTCCACATATAAGTTCGATCATATATTTGTCTCTCTGTCTGACTTATTTCACTTAACGTAATACCCTCTATGTCCCTCTATGCAAATAACGAGATTTTGTTCTTTTTTATAGCTGAGTAATCTTCCATTGTATATATGTACCACTTCTTTATGCATTCATCTATTGTTGGAGACAGGTTGATTCCATAACTTGGCTAATGTAAATAGTGCTACAAAAAACATAAGAATGCATATATCTTTTCAAGTTAGTGTTTTGGGTTTCTTCCAACGAATACCTAGAAGTGGAATTGCTGCTGAGTCATTCTTTATTTCATGTTATAGCCTCTGATTTAAAGTCTCTTTTGTCTGATATAAATATTGTTACACCAGCTTTTGTTTGTTTGTTTCCATTTTCATGAAATATCTTTTTATATCTCTTTGGTTTCAGTCTGTCTGTGTATTTTATTCTGAAGTGAGTCTTTTGTAGGCAACATATGTAAGGATCTTGTTTTCTTATCCATTCAGCCACCCTATGTCTTTTGACTGGAGCATTTGATCCATTTACATTGAAAGAAATTGTTGATATATATGTAGTTACTGTCATTTTATTATTTATATTTTTTATGTTTTTTT
>NW_011905721.1:0-2378 GCF_000151845.1 Pteropus vampyrus
GTAAAAATTTCAACTAAGCTACAAACATCATTGAGGACTGCCTAAAGTCTTACTAAACAGAAGTCCTATAAATAAGGATATATAGAAATGATGTGAAGACTGATAGAAGGGGTGGAGATGCAGAACAAGCTGATCCCGTATCTGTGTGGTGGTTAAAAATTGGAAGGGATATTTCGGCTGTGAAGGTCCCCCCTGAGGAGTGAAGAATCCCAGTGACGAGAAGAGAAGTCATTATAACTTCTGGCTGTGAAAACCAGCAGAGATTGATGCTGAGTGAGACAGAAGCCTGCTGGAGTACCAGACATTCCTCTTAAGGGGCCCGCACATGGCCCTACTAGCTGACAGACTCTCTCTCTCTCCTCGCTCTCGCTCTCGCTTTTGCTCTCACGCTCTCGCTCTCTCGCTCTCTCGCTCTCTCGCTCTCTCACTCTCTCGCTCTCTCGCTCTCTCTTTCTCTGAGCTCCAATGCTGGATCAGCAGCTCAAAAGGTGCCAGGGACATCCTGAGAAGAACCAAATTGCATGGCTTCAGGGCAAGAGATGGAGGGGCAGCTTTATCTCAGACGAAGTGTTGGCAGAAGCTATTATTCCTTTGTTGAGTTCTCCCATCATCCATTCTGCACATACCACCTGGGCACCATATCTGAATCTCCATCAATTTGGCTAATATCTCTTGCCCTAGTGATTCCTTCAGATTCTGTTCCACCCAACTTGCAGGCCCACCCAAGCCCCATTCAGTGGCTTTTTCATACAAATACCCTGTCTTGGCTCATGCTGCAGGCTTTCGCAAATCTCTCAAAGGTTAACAGACCCCCAAACAGCTTCCAGCTTTGGTGTGCCCCATGCCTCTTGCTAAGCAGCCCCGAGCATGAGACTAGCAGCAGCCAGTCTCAGTTTGCAACTTAGCCTGTCTGAAGTACCTCCAAGCCCAACACAAATGGAAACCACCTGCAGATTGCTTTGTAGCTCATACCAAGTGGTCTTGGCAGGACACAGGCAATGACTGAACTTGGCCTGTGCCAGAGCCCTTCCCAAGAGGCCTCAGAACAAACTCATCCAGTGGCCAACTTCACAGCACACCAGAGCACCTCCCAACTCCTTTTATAAATGATACACCTAAAGGAGAAACTCAGAAGGCACTAGAGCCTCACTAAAACAAATCCCACTTTGCAGGGGTCAGCCCCTCCACAACAGCTTCTCCACTGTTGTCACAGCCAGTCCTCACAACTAGTCAGCCTGAGAGTCAATTCCTTCTATTGATATGCCAACAGCAAACAAGACTCAACTACAATAGGAAGACACACACAAGCCACACAAGGGACACACCTGGAGGTCTCAATTCCGGTGACCAGAGAGCCTGCACCACTGGGCCCCACAGGACATCTACTATGTAAGGCCACTATACCATGACTGGTAGACATAGCAGCTCTACCTAATACATAGAAACAAACACAAGGAGGCAGCCAAAATGAGAAGACAAAGAAACATGTCCCAAATGAAAGAATAGAACAAAGCTCCAGAAAAAGGATTAAATAAAATGGAGGCAAGCAATCTACCAGATATAGAGTTCAAAACGCTGGTTATAAGGATGCTCAGTGATCTCAGTGAGAGCTTCAACAAAGAGATGGGAAACATAAAAATAGAGATAAACATCATAAGAAGGAACCAGTTAGAAAAGAAGAATACAATAACTGAAATAATATATTAGAGAGAATCAACAGTAGATTAGATGAAGCAGAGGTTCAAATCAGTGACTTAGAAGATAAGGTGGTAGAAAACACCTGATTAGAACAACAAACAGCAAAAAAATATTCAAAAAGAAAATGAGAGTTTAAGGAGCCTTTGGGACAACATTAAACACAGCAACATTTGCATCATAGAGGTACCAGAAGAGGAAGACAGAAAACAAGAGACTGAGAACCTATTTGAAAAAAAAAAAAAGGACAAAACTTCCTTAACCTGGTAAAGGAAATAGACAGGCAAGCCCAGGAACTGCAGAGAGTTCCAAACAAGATGAACCCAAAGAGGCCCACACCAAGACACATCATAACTAAAATGTCGAAGTTTAAAGACAGAGAGAGAATCTTAAAAGCAGAAAGAGGAAAACAGTTAGTTACCTACAAGGGAGCTCACATAACAATGTCAGCTGATTTCTCAACAGAAAATTCGCAGGCCAGAGTGATGAAAAGCAAGGGCCTACAACCAAGATTACTCTATCCATCAAAGCTATCATTTAGAATTGAAAGACAGATAAAGAGCTTTCCAGACAAGAAAAACCTAAAGGAATTCATCACCACCAAGCTAGTATTACAGGAAATGTTGAAGGGACTTCTTTAAGAAGAAGAAAAAAAGAAAAAATATTAAAAATATTTAAAAATG
>NW_011905722.1:0-1280 GCF_000151845.1 Pteropus vampyrus
AACAGTAGCTTTACAGTGGAGAAATCTAGCAAACACTATATTTACCAAGTGATGGTTAACATCACCAGTAATTTCATATGGATATTATGTACCTCTTGATATGGCATGCACCTCACTCCTGCAGTAATCTTTCCAAACCTCATAACCCCAGTCTAATTAAGAAATGAAAACAGATAAACCCAAAATGAGGGTCATTCTACAGGATACTTGGCCAGTTACTCCTCAAGTCTGTCAAGATCATGAAAAACAAGAATGAGAAACACAGACCAGAAGAAAATGAGAAAGCATAACTATAAGCCATATAATACTCTATTTTGGATCCTGGACTAGAAAGAAGACATCAGTGAAAAAAAAAAAATGGTGAAAAATAAATAAAAGCTGGAGTTCAGTTATTAGCAAGGTTAAAATACTGGTTTCTTGGTTTTTACAAATGTATTTTAGTAATGTAAGATAACGCTGTGTAAAACTGGATGGGGGTATATGAGAACTCTGTATTACCTTTGCAAGTTTTCTCTATATCTAAAAATATTCCAAAAATGAAGTCCTTTAAAATTCACATATAGATATGTGTTTTCTATTTCTCTATTTTCTTGTTCTATTTCATTAGATTATTTGTATCTCTAGTTACTATTTCGTTTAGAGGTATAACATTTATACAGTGAACAATAAAAATCTTAAATGTATAGATCAGCAATTTTAAAAACATATATACGCACATAATTGTAACTATACAGATGTTTCTTGTGCCTTAACCCAATCAATAACCAGCATCATGCCCCATGAAGTAATCCCTATTTTGACTTCTATCACAATAGCTGAATGTCTTGTTTTTGAGCTTCATATAAATGGAATTACACAGTATGTAGTTGTTTGTGCCCTGGAGTCTATCTCCATAAAATTTCCATGTGTACTTGAGAAGAATGTGTATTCTGTTGCTAGGTAGAGTTATATATATGACAATTAGGTTGTTACTTGATTGTGTCTAATCCTGATTTTTCTACATCACATTAGTTATTGAGGCAGAGAGAAATCTGTAATTATAGATTTCCCTGTTTTTACTATGCAGTTTTATCCATATTTGCTTCATATATTTTGATGTCTAATACATGCATAAACATTTGAGATTGTCATGCTTTTGTGATCAACTCCTTTACCATTACGAAATGACTTTTATCCTGTGTTCTTTGCTCTCAAATCTACTTTTCTGTAATATAACCAGTCTAGTTTTCTTTTGATTAGCATTATCATAGGATGCCCTTTTCCATCTTTTTTTTTTTTTT
>NW_011905723.1:0-1855 GCF_000151845.1 Pteropus vampyrus
CAAAGGATATGGTGGTTGTAAATACCAACAAGGCTGTGATTCCAGTGGCAAAAACATTTTGAACCTAGATATGGTGAGATTGATATTGAAAAACTCCTATAAGTGGTTCCAAGTAATTGACTGATGAGGAGTGTTTGGAATTGAAATAGGAACACATAGCTAAAAATGAGGCAAGAGAAAAAGAAACTGAAGGAAAAGAAAAAGTAGAATCCTCAAGAATGTTCACAGTAAAGATTTTAGCAGAAATCTTTGCAGACTTCAATAATTTTTTTTAAAAGTTTGAAAACCTGGACTCAAACACTGAAAGGATTTCATTAATAGAGAGAAATGTTCGTGGTGTGTTATTTGTTTATAAGTAAATCTATGATGAAAAAAAAAGAAACAAACCAAACAAACCACCATGGACATATTTCTGAAAATAGTAATACCTCCTCAAAAGAAGACTCACGCAGGCCCTTTAGGAGATATTCTAGAAGAAAGCATTGCTACAATAAGGGATGACAATTTCATGCATGTTATTGCCCTTGAAAACCTTCCAGTGGAACAAAATGTAGAGAAGGAAGACAGTGATGTTGATGGTCCTGACCCTGTTTTGGCCTTGGTTAATGTGTGTGTTTGTGTTTTAGTTTTTACCAGAAATGTTTAAAAAGTAAAAAAATATATAAATAAATAAATGTAGAATAAAATAGCTTATGAAATATGTATATAAAGAAAATGTTTTATACAGCTATACCATATGTTTGTGTTATAAGCTAAATGTTATTACAAAAAAAAATCAAGAAGTTAAAAAAATTAAAAAGCTTATAAACAAGTTATAGCAAGCTAAGGTTATTTTATTATTGAAGAAAGAAAAAAATATTAGAGTAGTCTAAGTGTACGGTGTTTATAAAGGTTACTTTAATATACAATAAGGTTTTAGACCCTCACATTCGTTCCTCACTTATAGATTCACCCAGAGCACCTTCGAGTCCTGCAAGATTTATTCATGATAAGTGCCCTATACAGGTATATCATGTTTTAAATTTTAAACCATATTTTAACTGAACTTTTTCTATGTTTAGATAAGCTTAGAGACAAAAATACCACAGTGTTACAGTTGCTTATAGTATTCAGAACAGTAACACGCTGTACAAGCTTGTAGTCTAAGAGCAATAGATAATACCATATTGTATAGTTATGTAGTAAACTATATTATCTAGTTTTGTGTACATGCTCTCTTTTATGTTTCCACTATGACAAACTTGCCTAATGTTGCATTTCTCAGAACTTATCTCTGTTGTGAAGCAATGCATGACTGTATAGTAAAAGGATATGTTGAACAACCTTCACATCCATAACCTTATGTATAAAATAGGTATAAAAATAAAAATTTAAATAGTCCTATCAAGAAATTAATAGGTAAAATTTAAAATATAATAATATAGAAAGGCATATAGAAAATTTAATAGATTAATTGGCCCATTTCAAAAATATCTCCCCAAAACATCAATATAAACATACATACATTATTCTAGATTATTCCAGATAAGTACAATAAGCTTCCAAGTAGTTAAGGAAGAAATAAGACAAATCTTCAGCAAACCCCTGAGCAAATATAGAGGAAGTACTTTCTAAATATTTTTTATGAGGCCAGTATAACATCAATACCAAAATCTGATAATGATATTATATAAAATACAATCTGAAAGAACATTTTTTAATAAACATAAATGCAAACTTTCTAAATAAAATATCAGCAAGTCAAACACAGTGGCATAAAAACAATTACTATATCATACCCAATTCAAATGCATTCCAATAATACAAGCTCGATTTAGAATTTGAAAATAGGTTTAAGTAATTTACTTCATTAAAA
>NW_011905724.1:0-1006 GCF_000151845.1 Pteropus vampyrus
TATGTATGTTTATTTATATTATATATTATTTCTTTTTTATGTAAAAGATAATAGTGTATATATACTTTTGCTTTTGAACAATAATAGCAGTTCATAGAGATTTTTCTTCTTCTTTTTGTTAGTATCAGCATTCTACTCCATTATGTAAATATTGTAATAAATATTTTTGGTAAAAATCCCAAAATAAATTTACAATGATGAAACTTCATATTGTAAAATTTGTTAAATATCAAAAATCTACGGAAAAAGTATATTGGAAAAGATTAGACAAAATTAGTGAAAATAGTCCTCATAAAATAAAAGTAAAAAAGCTAGAACTTTATATGATAAGGTTTATCAATCACTAGACTCTGATACCAGAATCAAATCTTTTTGACAAATTTTAGATATATTAAATTTGACCTGGGAAAACTGGGTTTGTCAGAAGAACCGCTAGAGAAAAAAAAACCACAATGGTAGAAACTATAATTGGGACAATGCAATGTTCTCAAGAAATTCGATAGAACATTCACAGCTTCAAAGTAATATTTAAGTTGGAAAAAAAATCTATCTCAATAAAAGTAATTTCAGTTATATCAAAGACAAAAATAAAAAATTGCGTCGTATAGAAAATTGATCAAAAAATCAATTTTTGGCTTAATGGAATAAGTTCCAGAAAATATTTTCTTGATGAAAATTGACTGTTTGTTTAATTCTGCTTAAAATACTTTACACAGGACCAAATTACCTACCGGAACATAAAGTGGTATCAAAACAAACTGTACTAGCACGTCCTAGGTCCTTTTCTACAAGTTCTGTCCTTTATTTTTTTCATCTCTTTTCTACTGTCTTCTAGAGTTTTGATGTATCATTTCAGAGCTGCTTCAATATCATTTCAGAGCTGCTTAACTATAAATCGACTAACCTTTTCTTTGAAGCACCCTTTTCCCCCTCCCACTTCCTAACAACTCAAAGACTTCTTGCTCTTTAAGCCCTGGACTTCATCAGGTGGAGTGAACCCTCAATC
>NW_011905725.1:0-1781 GCF_000151845.1 Pteropus vampyrus
CACATTTTATTATGTTTGTAGTAAAGGAGGAAATAAAGAGCATGAGATGATTGACATATATTTATGACTATTTTGTTTTTTTTCTTTGTTTTTTTTGCCAACCTTCTCATACTCTGCAATCCACTTCCTAATTTCAGGGATGTTTCCGTATCTTATTTAAAAAAAAAAATTTTTTTTTAACAGTTTTTGTTCCATTTAAAGATTATATCTCCAGTTATTATACTACCTATGTTAGTACCTTATTTTTTATAACACTCGGACGTAAGAGAGAAGATTGGTATAAACAAAAGATATCCAGTTTTATTTCAATATACAACTGAGACAGTTGTTTTTGATGATATTAGTTTCTCATTTGCTGTTAGATTTAGTTTACATGTTCGCAATGAACCCAGGTGCAACTTCCTACCTGCTGAGCTTCGTTCCTTCTCATCTAAGTTTGTTCCCTGCCTTCTTACACAAATGAAGACAATTTGAGCAGATTAAAAATAGTAATTGAGGTACAGGTATTTAGCCAATTAAAAAAATATAAGACATTTCCTGCACTGTGATTACTTAAATCTAAGGGTGGACTTTTTCTGAAACTTTACGCCCACACACTAGTCTTCCATTTCAATATCCTTCATACACAGGCCTCATCACATATATCTATATTTTGTTTCTACATTCTTTAACCTCTCTGATACATAATGTCTTTAGAGATGCATGATCTGGATTTGTGTGAACAAGGATATTCAAGTCTCTTAAAATCAGCATGAAGAGAAAGGCTATACGTAGAAACGTGGGCATCCAGGGAAAATGCCTGCTTGGAGAAGGGAAATACTTAAGCCCAACTAAAATTAGTGCACAGCCACTGAAATCTGAGCTTTGCAAATCCCATTAACAGAAGCAATGATGACAGAGATCCTAGTTGATATCCGATCATAAATAACAACATTAACAGCATATTCGAATAGCAGAATGAAGAGTTTATTAAAATAAAATTATTTGATTTTTCTATTTTGATGAGAAATGCAAAACCACAAATTCTATCAACAATGTAATTTGAGCTACTCATTAATTTTGTAATCCAACAGAGTTAGTCTATCAGTCAATGTCTGAGGGCTGAAGAGGTAAAGAGTTGTTGCTGATCAAGGAATATCAGAATACTTTTGAATGAAGGAAATTCAGACAATAGATATTCTCAATACAGAAACTGCATTTCTCAAATAGATTTGACTTTTCTACAGATTAATTAATAAAAGCCAGATCTACAGAATGGCCGGTAACAAGATGAAAGGAAACTTCTGGAAGGAAAGTAAGTTGGGCGGCAGAATCCAGATCCATAACTTAGGGAAGGGAAACCACAGAGGCCATAACCCAGGGGTCTGAAGACACGGGAACCACAGCCCAGGGAGTAGCAGCTTCTGGATCCATAGCCCAGGGAGCAGCTGCTGCTGGACCCAGAGCCCACAGACGTAGTGTAAGCTGACCGGCAGGAGCTGCTGAGTGTGGAGGTCCTTGGGCGGTAGCAGGACATCTGGCAGGGGCTGGACACCACATAGGACGTCTGGCAGCCGGTGGGTTCACAGCAGGTCTCCTCACAGCCACGGTAGAGAGAGGAGCTCAGCTGGCAGGTGCTGGGAGAGCAGAGGCCAGTGCTGTAGACCAGGTTGCTGGGGTAGGAAGAGCCACAGGAAGAGCGGGGGGAGCGCAGGTAGCTCCCAAGGGAGCGGGAGGAGAAGTTTCCAGAGCAGCAGTTGTAGGACATGTCGGCGGAAGATGTGAGTTTCAGCTGAGTTACA
>NW_011905726.1:0-2315 GCF_000151845.1 Pteropus vampyrus
AAACTCAGTTTGGCACGCTCCCACACCGCAGAGATCGCGTTTTCAGAGTCTTCTGTATTCTCCATGCTTTGAATGGGGCAAGCATGTCTCTCAGTGTGGGAGGCAGGGGAAAGAGCATTTCTAAGTGCCTAAAGGCTCAACTGCAAATTATGTGGCTCAGATTCAAACCCAGCTATTTGGTCCCTCATCTATGGGATGAGCACTACACGAGTTTTTAAAAATGAGAAATGGGAAAAGAAAAAAAAAAAAAAAAACTATAGAGAAAGAGGCTCAACTTTTCCTAAGAGGTCTCCAGGGGCAGTTGGTCCACCTGCTGTTTCTTCCCTGGCAGCTCTGTCTGTACCAAGGCTGCTAACTATTTACCAAATCCGATCACTCTCCTTCCCAGCACTCGGCCATTTTCCAGTGGCCCTTCCAGTTTGGTGTGGCCAGATGACTGGATTGTAGCTAATGGAATATAAGCAGAAGAGATGTTTATCTTATCTAGGTCTGGCATAAAAATCTCCCACACAGCTTCCCATTTTTGCTGACTTTGGAGGGTGTGTGTCAAAGATGACAGTCATGACCGGCCTGGTGCCTGGAATGACCGAGTGGAGTGGACTAAACCCACGGACCGGAACCACCTTGGGCCACCCTAACCTATCACAGAAAGGAGAAATTTCTACCATTCGGAAGCGTTACATGTTGAGTCTATGTGTTACTGCACATACTCGAACTAATACGCCACACCGCTGCTGGGTCAGGCGAAGTGCTCCTTCTGGCTGGACGCCGTGAGATCACTGGGATAGGACACTCGGCGACCTTAGAAGGACATGTGCTCCTCGGAGACAGCACAGACAGGGCTGACGTGCTAGTAAAGGTTCCGCTTTTCCTGTAGCATTTCTCGATGTGCTATTTAACAAGCGTCCAGAACAGAAGCCGGGTGGGCCATCGAACCTGGTGAAGCCTCATCGCCAAGTTCATGATCATGGATGGAAAAGCAACACTCTAGACTCTAGCAAGAAACGCAAAATGGCCCTCAAATGAATCTACGGCCAAGGGGGCTTCTACTGGGGAACAGGAAAAGACTTGGGGGGCTCAGAGAACAAATGACATCCCTCTGTGTGTATGTGTCAGTGCGTGTTGCATGTATGTGGATGCTCGAAGCCCTGGATTTCTTTCCTTTACCTCTTCTTACCATTTCTCTGGTTGCCAAGGGTGCATATTAGTTATATCCAGTAAAAGCTGAAAGCTGGGTCTTAAGAGAGTATGTGTAGTGATTTTTTTATTTTTATTTTTTTGTTATGGAAGATGTGGAATTTATATCAACTAAGAGTTATTCAGTGCATTTGCTTATATTTTCCAAGAAATGTCTGCAGTTTTCTGCTTTCTAACTTTCTGCTTTTAACCTAGAGAATTATAGTTTTCATCTGAGCCCAAATATAATGATTCACTGTCACGTCTAGGTTTATTTGGCTGATTATGAGATCTGAAGGCAATTCAAGATTTTCATTTTTATCACTGTACATAAAAACCTTATTAGCAAGTATTTCTCAGTGATCTCATTGTCTTTCAGAATCACATCTGCTTTCTTACATTTTAAATTATTCTCTAATTTTTAAAGCAGCCTGCCTTTTCTCAGCCTTCTTTAAAGCTCTCTGCTTGTCTTTTGATGGGAAGTTCACAGGAATTTTTTTTTTTATTTTGATTGGCTAAAAAAAATAAGTGAGACTTTTCTTATGTGCACATGTGTGTTAATCCTACGATTTATTAACTAACTCAAAATTCACAAACGAGGCCCAGAGAGTAACTTTTCTTTTTCTTTTCAGCTTTTACTTGAGCCGAGTCTTCATGAGTATTTAAACACTCGGTAGATCTGGCAGTAGTGTGCCCACGTTTCTGCCTGCGGTGCTGGACCCGTGTAGAGGCTGGACCCATGTAGAGGCTGGACCCATGTAGAGGCTGGACCCATGTAGAGGCTGTTTCTTTAGATGGCTCCTGGGCCTCTCTGTCGTATTTGCTGCCATGTTCCTTGCGTAGGTTGTCTCAGTCATGTATGATATTTTCCTGGTCTGTGTACAGTTTTGAGTTTGTAACTCTAGGTTTAATTATTAAACGGCCACTCCGTGTTTGCATTTCTAAATGCATATAACTGAGAAATCAGTGAGTGTAAATCTGTGTATCCGAAGGAGATTCTAAACTTATTATTTGTAAATTAGGTAATTTAGCAACAGAAGAGAAAGGTCTAAGTCATTCTAATTTGTGAATATGTGTGTGAAAATTTAAAATAAAACATTAAATATATTAAAAGACCAAGAAGTGTTTACTCAAGCATC
>NW_011905727.1:0-3068 GCF_000151845.1 Pteropus vampyrus
TAAAGACAACGGAGATGATAATTTCATAGTTCAGATTTTCCTGTGGCCAGACCACATACCATTAAATCTAATATATGTGAAGCAATTTGGTCATGTTAGGATCTTTTGTTAGCATTAACCACACTAATGTGAATGCCAATAATTAGCAACAAAACCGTACAAAAATAACTGTCGTATGGCTTTTAAAATAAATCCTTACTAGAATTTTCCCTCATAAATTTCAAAGAATATTTTAAAATAAATTTGTAATTTATCTCCTTTCTGGAGAAGTATTTCTCGCTTTGTGGCAAATTGCAAAGCAGAATTATAAATGCTAATGATTCAGTTTCCATGTTCTATTCTCTGTTCACACATGTTTAAAAATGTCAGGCTATAATCCACCATTTGATACTGGCTACTAACTACCATCTGAGGGTTGCATCTTCATTGTTCCAAATGAAAAGAAAGTTTTCAAGTGATAATTTCTGAAAATGTTTAGTATTTTTCAGGTTCAGCCAGTACCATTTTGATATGCCGTAAATTCTTAAATAAGGTGTAATTTGTCTGATTTTGCTGATCTGTTCTGTCTTCCAGTATTTTTATCATCTGCTGCTAAGCAGACAGTACATTTTAGACACATGGGGATACTCTTACTTCCTGTAGAAGACTGCTGTAACCATCAATACAGGTGTTAATGGAAAAAGGTTTTAAAAAGTTACAAAGTTCAATCTATGGGAAAAGAATCAGGTAACATGAAATTGTAGATTACTGGTAATAAGTAGAAAGGGAGCTGGGCTTTGAGTTTTTAAAATAATCAGTGTTCTAAAACATTTTTAGTTCTCTCAAGCACAATGCAAATAATCTTACCATTGGAGTTTCTTCTATTGCAGTGTATTTCCTTTTCAGGAAAGGAATTTTATGAATTGTTTTAAGCATAGATCAGTGTTATTGTTCATAATTTTGAGCATTACTATTAAAGTTCTAGAAAGTTCTTGTTTCCCTTTCAAATTGGTAATTTTAAAGATTTGATGGATTCTTAAGTATAATTTTATGATAATTAGGAAGCAATTTTTGCTAGCTATATTCAGTTTAAATTTTATAGTGCCAATCACATGAAAAATAGAAATACACCTTGCAGCAATTTTGAGAATGATTTCTGCTAAGTGAGTAACTCACATAATATGATTTTTTTTTTTTTGCCATTATACCATACAGCTGTTTTTTATCTCAGGAATATAATTAGTGATTGTTTAGCTTAGATTATTTTCAGGTCCTCAATTGTAGAATGTCAGTTTTACATATCTGAAATTATATGAAATCACCATGTTTGAGTATTAATATAACACTAATTTTTAAAGATGATTTTTCTCATTATGGTTTTTTTGGTTTAACTACTTTTAATGTCATTTTTTCTATTACATGTCTTTTAACAGATAATTTAAAACATGCAACTTTTAATTCTTTTGCATATATGTAGAATTAAATGTGAATTTGTTCAAGGTAATGCATATTAAAGAAACCACCACAGATCATAATACATAGAAAATCCTAATGTGTGGCTTACCTGAAAAAGTGCTACACCATTTTTCTTTACACCTCTCTCAAAGACAATTTTATTTACTCCCAAAGCTATAAATGTCTTCTAAACACTGATGTCACTATAGTTTTTATCTCCAGCCCAGACTTCAATGGATTCTAGAACTCATGTACTCAGTTGCATTAGAAATCTCACCAGCCCATGAGAAAATCATAAAGATTCTGAAATTCAGGTTCCTCAAACAACACTTTCCAAGTATCTGAGGAAATCTTGTAACATTGATTAGAAAAAGAGGAGGGAGAGGAAGAGGGAGGGGAAAATTTTATAAGAAATAGAAACTATATAGAGAGAAGAAAGGCTTAAAAATATTAATGTTTTCACATTGAACTCATAGTAATTTATCCATTAATGAGAATAAAATAATAAATGACATTTTAAGAGCAAAAATGAGTTCTTATAAATTAAAACTATAATAGCAGAAATTTTTGAAAATAATATGTTAGTAAAATGAGATGGCAAGTATCAAAATAATGGAAATATTCATAGGATATTTTTCATAACTGAGAGCCATGTGTTTTCTGAAGGACAAAACAATGTCGAGCCAAATATATGAACATCAAGTCACATAATTATGAAATTTCAGATAAGGATAAAATGAAGGATCTACAAGCTTCCTGTGAAAAAATAAGCAAAAACCATATTACAGACAAAAGATTATGAATCAAAATGACTTTGGACTTCTCAACAGAAATACCAGATTCAAGAAGACAGTAGAATACTGCCTTTAAAAATCTAAGGAAAAAATATTTCTAACCCAGAATTCCATATCCAGCTAATTATAACTCAGTTATGAGAATAAATACAATTATTCTCAGACATACAATTATTTATCATCTTTGCTTTCATTCCAAAGAAGCTAATAAGGGATGTTTCCTTCCAAATGAGGAAGTAAATCTAGAAAAGAGGACAAAGATACAGAAAAGTGGAGATCTAACAGAAGAGAGGAATCTTCAGCATGTCAGAGAAGGAAAGTTTCAGGGTGACCACTGTCCATGGAGAATAGAGATCAATTATATCAGATTGGGTCATTTTGACTCGAGATGAGCATGTTGAGGATTGTCATTATTTCTTCTGTGTTTATACCAACTTTTTAACCTGGAAAAACTTCTGAAAGTTATATTCCTTCAAGCAAAGAAACTGCGATACCAAATATTTCCTAGTAGATGGGCAAAAGAAACTTTCCCTCATATATGACTAAGAATCTGTTTTGATACAGCCACTTGGAGGGATAAGTTCTCATTGTCTAGAAGAGTTGAAGTTGTTCATATCTACTGACCTAGCAATTCAACTTGTAGATAAGCATTTCTTGGTAAAATGATCTTAAAAAGTACAATAATTTTAGTCAAGGAAAGATTATTTTAGAGTGGAGTGCTTAAATGCTAGCCAAGAATATGCTATTTAAACTGTAAGAACATACTTCTGTTACTTTATTTTTCTTTATAATGATTTGCTTCATACGAGTAAAGGCAGCAACTTGTCATGGAATTTAAAA
>NW_011905728.1:0-2273 GCF_000151845.1 Pteropus vampyrus
GTCTCAATCCCATCCTTCCCCAGGAAGCTTTCCTGAATCCCCAAGCCCTTGCTGATCATTCCGATGGCCTTCTCAGAACCATTCCTGACCCGGGGTCACATTCTGCCACTGAGCGACAGGGGACAATGACCAGACAGAGTTCACTCCGGGCATACCAGGACCATGACTAGAGGTGGACAAGGGGGATTTGAGGGGGCTTGGGAGCTGGTGTCACAACAAGCTAAGGTGACACTGAGCATACTGTATTGGTGTCACAGGGCAAAGTAAAATGACTGGAAGACTCTGGGACATAGTGATGACTTGCAAGGCTTTGGAACATTGGCTGTTGAGCCACTACCCAATTTTTGCCTCCATTTCCTCATCTGAAAAATGGGGATAACAATACTCAGCATGTGAGTCTTAGAGGGAATGCATGTGGGAAGCCTGGCCAGGGCCTGCTTTTCCTTTATCATGCCCGGTCACTTCACCAGAGGCTGCTCCTGGGAGCCTTCCCTTTTCTCTCCCTTGGCTCCCTGTTGTGTCCCTTTCCATTCTAATTATTCATTTATTAAAGCTTTTATTTGTTTAATCTGAGGTTATTCCACAGCTCAATGAGTACAGGGTCTCTTTTTGCCCATTTCTTAAACATTTCATGAAGTATTTGGCCCATAGAAGGCACTCAATACATATTAACTAAATGGACAAAATTATTAGCTCTTCGGGCAGGTGTCTTATCCTTAGAATAATTTAGATTCCCTGGTTTCCAGGGTAATGCTGATTTTTCCCAACACAATTTTAAAATGTTTCGGGGAGGTGGTTTCATTCTTTCAAAGGGTTTCATAAGGCATAATTACACTAGTTTGGTGACATAGCAGACTCCATGCTGGCCTTTGAACCCTTCGCCACACCTGGGTGAGGATGGGTGTCTGTCATGATCATGGAGTGACTTCCACGGCCTCACAGCCTATCCTGCCTGAGGAGTGAAGAGCCTGCCTTAGAGGAGGGAAGGACTGTGCAAGGGGCTTATGCTCTATTCTGCAGTCTCGAGTCACTGACATGGGGATGACAGTGCTTGTTTGTTGCTGCCTCCCATGGGCAGTTCAGCATTCATGGGACAGGGGCTCTTCAACACAAAATCCACCTTTAGGAAATGGCTCCTGACAGCCACTTCCTGTTCAGACTTTGGGATCTTGAAGCGTTGGCAGCCTGAGATGGTGCTGCTGCCTCCGCAGGTCTCTGATTCTCTCACTGCCTGGGCACCCCAATTTAGGTCACGTTTCGACACTTAGGCTGCTCCCCAGCCTTTCTTCTCCCCAAGGATATGAAGTACAGGCTCTATGCTTAACTGTGCAGATATCCAAAAAATCCCAGGGGAGATCTTTCCTGGGTAGCATGAATAATTCAGACCAACCTGGAGCTGTGTGACCTCAGGAAAAGCATGTAACCTTTCTGAGTTTCATCTGTAAATCAGGGATAATACCAAGTCTACAGGGCTTTATGTGTGTGGAGGGGGCGTCGCAGAACCTGGCACAGAGTGGGTGCTCAGTAAAGGTTTCCTTTCTCCTCCTTCAGCAAGACAAAGTCACCACAATCACCAACTGCACTAAACCCAGAAACTTCTTCACGGAGCAGGTGGAGCTGGGGGATGGGCCCGAAGAAGGTAGAACTGTACTCAGGCTGGAAGCCCCCAGCACTCTCTGCTGGCTCCCTTCACCTGGTCTGGCCAGGAAGCCTCCTGGAGGGCAAAATTAAGACCATGGGGTGGGCAGGCCTAGGATGAGAAGGTATTGGCCCAAACTTTTGAGAGAACCTAATCATTAATTACATAAGTATTTAAACAACTTACTATGTGTTAGGCACTTTCTAGGGGCCCTGGGCCGGTAGGTGGAATAGTAAAAGGCAGCTAAAATCAGTACACTGCCCACAAATGTATTTTGATCACCTCACTTGATTCTTTGAAGGTCGGCAAAGTTCGAATCCCATTTCAGATACAAGAACCAGGGCCCAGAGAGGGCGACCTCGTGCTCACCGTTATATAGCTGGTTGTAGAGCTGGCTCTACAATCCATGTTTTTGTGTTTCGAAAGAATTTCTTAGCAGTGGAGTAAGAGTAATGAATTTAGATTGAGCTAAAGGGTGACCTCCCTCTTCAACTAAGAAATATTACCCTTTTGAAAGGAACCGATGGACGCTAGAGCTGAAAGTGTTTGAGATTATAATCCAGACTCCTCTCATTCACTAGCGTTGGAAGGCTAGGGACCTGGGAGTGTCCAAAGTCACACAGCAACTTGGTAA
>NW_011905729.1:0-2243 GCF_000151845.1 Pteropus vampyrus
CATTTTGATCAGAGAAAATAGACCAGTGAGTGCTTCAGATTTTTTTCTGATGATGGTAAACATTTCTTTTTTTTCTTTTGAGGATCTTAGAGAAGGAGGTATGTAAAGTGAGCATATCAAAAAGTAGACTCCAGAAAATGTCAAATCATTATTCCACCCAACCACACAGACTCAACTGACAGAACATGAATTTCAGCTTGGTAACAATTTGCAGACAGTTGTAAGTTAAATGTGAAAACTCGGAATACCAAGGTTACCCACTACAAAATAAATCTTACATAAGGAGCAGCGGGAACTGTACTTTCCTTGTCCCTATTGCCAAAACACACAAGTTGGATTAGGTGTGCCAAGATTTCCTCATGAAAATGGGATTTCCTTCATGAAAGACTGGGCGATAAAGTGTAAGAGCAACTTAAACTTTTTTTATTTCCAAGTCATAAATTAAAACACAAAGGAAACCAAAAGCCACTAAGAAAATATCTCCAAAAGCAGCACTATACAAGAACTCAAATTTATAAATGAAATAAAGTGAAAAACTGTTTTAACCCTTAAGTCACAGACTTTAAGAGCGAATTTCCTAGTGTATTGACTACATTAAACAAGTAATACAACTCTAACTTATATTAAATTTAGACATAGTTCAGTTGTGATGCATCTCAGAATGTATATTAGTTATAAATATAAAGATGACTAAACTCTATTCTGGCTCTGTAGTATGTAATTACTTTGAAGTTAACTTCCTTAGAGACTTAAAAAAGAACTGTTGACACTCAAAAGGAAGATAAAATTATGGGGCTTTGCAAATATTCTCTGAATTATTCTAGAAAGGGAGAGAATTTCTGTTCCCTCTAGAGACTGAATAAAGTTAACAATAAAGAGTAAGAACATAAGTTTTTCTGTTATGTTTATAGTAGCAAGAGACACTAGACTTATTTTTGTTGTTGTTGTTTGAAGACCTGTGTCTCTAGTCTCCTTTAAAAGTAAAAAATTAATAGCCAGATATGCACCAATTAGAGAAACCTAAAAAGATGGCCTTCAGGAATTTTCCTTTAAAACGAAGCAATACAGAAAGAACCGATAAACATGTAGATCAAAACAAGTACGTAATATTTTCACGCATTAGGAAGAGGCTAGAAAATATTTAATGAACATAAATTCAACATATCTATTATTGATATAGCAATAGTAATAATGGGAGTCTCGAATGAGAAAAAAGACTACCTTAAGTAACCCCATCTTGAGATCCAGCAGAAAACTCAGCAAGAAAAAGAAAAAGCTCATTATGAATCAATGAATTTCTCATTATAGAGACTATCTGAACCACATTTTAAATAAAATCTAGTTGGCCTGATTGCAGTACATACTAATGAAAATTGCAACAACTCTAAAATCTTCTACGAAATATGTGTATAGCAATTCCTCTCAACTCCAATCATAAATCACCTCCCCACAAAGGTGTTAAAAGAATGTATCGATCACTTTATTATTAAGCAAAAAATGCTTTATTTCACCACAAATGATGATGACAAATGAGATAAATATACCCACATCTGTAATGTAATTCTGTGCATTGTTGATATTAATGTGTGTATGCTATGTATGGGATATGTGTATGTGCATGTTTTCAGTTAGTTGGGTTTGGCTACCTCTTGTGCAAATACATACAACAACAACAACAACAACAACAAAAATTAAAATTTTGTAAATTCCACAGTACTAGAAATTCCATTTGAGCTGGGATTCTTGGACAATTCCCAAGCAACAGCCTCTGCTCTATCAATGCATTCTTCCATGTTCCTCAAGAGTTTACCTTCTGCCAATAAGGAGCACCTGTCTTGCTCACATTGCATTCAAGGAACAACACTGGGCCAAGGAACACTGACAACTAAAAAGGACGACAGCACAGTACTATGGCTGTTGCAAAGTAAGGAAGAGAGTGGCCCAAATCAGAGTTCCAGAGGCAGGCTAGTGTTCTGGGAGTCGCTGCACTTCACCAAAGATTCTGCACATGGGCAGTATCTTTTATGAAGTACCCCTCCAATGTTGCTGTCTGTTGCACCCTATGCATACATACATATGCTGCCTACAAGAGACTCACTTCGGATCAAATACACACACACGGACTGAAAGTAATAGCTGGAAAGAGGCATTTCATGAAAATAGAAACAAACAATACTTATATCAGACAAAACAGACTTTAAAACAAAGGCTATAACAAGAGACAAAGAAGGGCATTTCATAAT
>NW_011905730.1:0-1758 GCF_000151845.1 Pteropus vampyrus
AAACAGAAAGAAAATATTTACAACAGGTGGCGATGGACTGATCTCCTTAATTTACACAGGGCTCTCACAAAGAAATATTTAGCTGAGTTACTTCATTCCTCTGAGCCCCAGTTTCCTTCATGAAACGTTGATAAGCATATAGTCCCTGTGAGGAAATAATGACCACAATGTGTGTGTGTGTGTGTGTGTGTATGTGTGTGTGTTGTGTGCGTGTGTTTAGATGAAGTCTATCACCATCTTTTCCCCTCTTCTTTTAAGAGAATTTTAAAAAACCCTCTAAGATATTTTGTTACTCCCTCTGCTGAGAATGGCAAAATTTGGCCTCGCTCAGACTGGCCCATGCCTTTTGGAGAACACATCACCTTTCTTCCTAGGGACAACCAAGTCTCTGGCTATGGCGGATGTAGTCGGTAGGGAAAAAAACTCTTCCTCCAGGCTTGCTTAACCATCCGGGCTGAGACCTCAACTTGTACATCTGTTCCTAGAATTTTCTAAAGACTTATCTGAATCGATCCAGTTTTATAGAAATCCCCTCCTTGGCTAATGCCAAAAACCCCCATGATTTCATACCTTTTTTTTTTTTTTTTGGTGTCAAGGCTTTGGAAAGAAACATCTGTAAAGGACTGACCAATGCCAGTTCGTTACTTCCTGTGTTTCACCTCGATTCTATCTGCCTAGTTAAATAATACATTTGATCAGCTACCGTTAGGAAAACTTCATGAACTGGTAGAACACTTGCCGGCTTTAAAAATTACTGGCACAATATACAACTCCCCAGCGTGGGCCATGGGCAAGGACAGTAGAAATATATAGTAGTACTTAGCTTTTATAAGCCCACATTCCACATCATCAAAGAGACTGTACCTCGCACTCCATTAAACTAATAGAAAATAGAATGAACGGGAAAGAAAGGCATATTTAAGGAGCTAAATTTTAAATATAGTGAAATGAGAACCACCTGTTCTGTACTTCATCATTAGAAAACGCACCCCTTCTTTTTAAGGACTTCTCACCCCTCCCACCATTTGAGCTGGTGTCACAGCTGACTATCGACTGCAATCTTTGCACCCATTCCAGAAACAGATGTTAGGGTTCTCTATTAATTTTGAGGGGGACCTCAAATTTGGAAAGATGGAAAGTTGTAAATGGTTAAATGCTAAGACCATTTAACATCTACAAAAGCAAAGGGCTAGGATCCGAGGGGCAAGGTCAGAATATGAAGGGCAATAGAAACCATAAAATGAGTTTCATGAGATCAATAAAATGTATGACTTCACTCACTAATTACATAAATAAAGCTGTTAAAAAAATAAACTCAGGCACATACCATGCTAAATTAGCAGGGGCTTTATGGAAAGCCAAGGAACTAGAAACAACCCCTGGAAAGGTCACTCACATGCATGTGGCTTCTTTGTAAAAGCTTCATGCAAAGCCAAAAGGAAAATTTTGCAGGTCTGCGTGCCAGCCAGGGCTGGTAGGATCCAGGCTGTCGAGTAGACCCAGGCAGTACGGAGGAGGCCGAGCCTGGGATCAGCCTCGACGCCCCACTGCTAATCCAGCTCTCCGTCCATCTGTTTTAGATCGTGGTTTGAAGCATATTTATGTGATGAAGAATTAATGCTGTTTCTCTTGGCCATCTAAATAACTGGGACACTCTCTCTTGGAAAGCCATTGACATCGGTACAACAAGCATATTCAAAACTGAATTCAGAATTAGAGAGGCTCAAGTGTGCTTAATTTTTTTTTTTTTTTTTTTTT
>NW_011905731.1:0-2476 GCF_000151845.1 Pteropus vampyrus
CTGTTCTCCCTCCTCAACCCCACCTTAGCAAAATATCTTCCTCCGTGGCACTGAGCTAATTCATGTATTCAAATTATCTCATGAAATATCTGCAGAAAATGTGCTTTGATATTTCGATATTATCATATTACAGACACAGGCTGCAAGCTAGACTTTTTCATTAGGTCCTCTAAATATTAAAAAAAAAAAAACACATAGAAACAACTCTCAGATATCCTTTGTGTGTGCGTGTGTATGTGTGTGTGTGAAGAATCTTTTCACTCTCTCTTTCGGGCTTAAAGAGAAGACTACCTTTCATTATGTTAACAAGCTACTAAGGATTCTACCTGTGAACTGAAAATAGATCTTTCTCGTAGGAACTGATCTCAGAGGATACCCCCTGATAGTGCTCTTTCTTCACAATAAATTTAATTTTCAACAATGAATAATTTCCCTACTGGTCTGAAACAACAAGTTATCCTATCAGCCTGGCCAACAGACAGCTATGGTGTGTTCTTGAACTCTTCGTCCTTGTCTTAAGTACCTGAGTGGCAGATTGAATGGGCTAAGCTTTCTTTCTGGATTTTTGTTTGTTTGTTTGTTTGCACAAGTGCTTCAAGTTGAAGCCTCCGTGCCTGCAATGCTGCCCTACCGTTTCCCCTTTCTAGACAATCTCAGAGCTGGGACAAATGCAAGAGGTCACTTAAGCCCAAACCTTATTTCAAACACGAGGCTACTGAAGCCAGGTCGGAGTTTTGTATGGACTATGAGTAGATGTTATGGTATAGATGGAGAGGTGACTGGATGGATGGACAGATGGAAGGATAGATAACGGAGAGGGATATAGGATTAGGTATCAGAGCCTCTTCATTCTATTTCTGGCTTCGTCTACGACACAATTAGGCCTCAGTGCCCGCTCAGATCCCCTCTAGCTCTCACAGTCTTTGATGTCATTGAAACAAGAGACGTTTTCAAAACTATTTGACTTGGCGATGCCAGAGCCATTTTGCCAGAATTATCCTGAATTCACAGGCCATAGGGGTCTTATTAATCTGCATATCTGAATATCTGACACTGTTTGGGTGTCCTGACTTACATGCAGTGAGCTCTCAGCACTACATTAGAGAGCGCCTGTGAATTATTCACAACAGCACAGATACCAAAATAACCTAAGTGTCTGTCGACAGCTGAATGGATAAAGAAAATTGTGTGTGTGTGTGTGTGTCTCACACAATAGAATATTATTTAGCCATTAAAAAAGAAAGAAATTCTGCTACTTGCAACAACATGGACGGACCTGGAAGGCATTATGCTAAATGAAATGAGTCAGACAGAGAAAGACAACTATCATATGATCTCACTTATATGTGGAATGCAAAAAACTGAAGTCATAGAAACAGAGAGCCGACTGGTGGTTGCCAGGGACAGGGGTGGGGAAGGGGAAATGGCGAAGGTGGTCAAAGCGTAGACACTTTCAGTTATAAGATGAATATGCTCTGGGATGTGACGTGTAGTTAACACGTATTTGAAAGTTGCTGAAAGAGTAAATCTTAAAAGTTCTCAGCACATGCACACAAGTGTGATGTGACAGATGCCTGAACTAATCTCACTGTGATGATCATCCTGCAATACCCACACATATCAAATCATCATGCTGTAAAGCTTAAACTTACACGTTATGTCAGTTACATCTTAATAAAGCTGGAAAAGATTGTTAGTTTTATCTTTTTTAAAAAACAAAACAGTGGCTGTCAGCAGAGCTTTATCAAAAAGAAGCAGTTCCCAACTTGAATCAAGATAGTCAAATAATAAAAAAACAGCATACTAAATGAGCAGTGGTGGCCCCCTTGCTTCACAGGGCGAACAGAAAAGCCAGCATTATGCAAATCATCCTGGGAGCCTATGTGCTTTTGACTTCTTTCTAGACGTCCCTTGTGAAATGCGAGGCTATCTACCTGGACCTCTGGTGCTTCTTTATATCATACACATACTTATTATTTTAATTTTTCCCTAGACCCCAAATTCCATTTGGCAGGAAAGACTCCATAAAAATGGGTACCCTCTCCGGAGCAAGTCCCTTCTGTCTGTTCAAAGAGCCCTTCTCAGAGACAACTGTTTTCTTAAGTTATAAAACAGCAGGAAGCAGAGTACACAGTATGTATAGGCCAGCCATTACAATCCCATACTTGTCCCCTCTGACCGCCAGTTCTTAAAAGTCACACTGGCCGCCATTTGTTTTCTAAAGCTCAACCACCTCTTAAAGTTCTTTGAACGGTAACAGCAAATACTGGCAACGGGTCAAAACTGCCCTTTTTTATGCCTGGGAGAATAGCAGAAGTTGAGGCGCGCCAAGGGGTCACATGGTTTAAGCTTCTTCCTTCAGGCAGGTCAGCATCTGAACTGTCCGAAAGATAGCCGTTGCTTCTATTTTTAAAGAGACAGATTCTGCAGCCTCATCCTGCCGAGTGAGGCTTTCTAGAAGTTTAATTACCTTTGA
>NW_011905732.1:0-1795 GCF_000151845.1 Pteropus vampyrus
CACTTTCCCCAGCAGTGACCACCACCCACCCTGCAGAAAATGTGTGAAAACATGAGCATGGACATGCATTTCATATTCTCGCTGATCTCTCCTCCCGGAAGAAGACATCGTTGGTCTCTTTCCCAGCGCCTCTAAGAAACAGATTCTAGAGATAACTTCCGGGGGCTGCTGCATGTGGCCCGGTAGACTGTGCACTAAATAGCTCCAAGGGCACCATTCACAGGGGCATGGAGTGAGTGACAGGCCTGGCCTCTCCCTGGGCTTTTCTCACGCCCACTCAGGCAGGAGGCACGGCCTCTGCCCTCCTCAGGGCGCAGTGAGGAGTCCCTGCCTGTCTGGGTCTCAGGGGTGTCTGTGTCTCCTACGAAGAGGGGGTTAAAAAGTAGGCATCTGCTTTCTTTGAAATCTGTCCCCTTCTGGGTTGCCATAGGGCTGGAAATCCTTCTTTTCTATTTCTCCTGAGGTCAGTGTTGACTCTAACAACCAACCACTCAGTCATCCAACCAGTGGTGGCCAGCACCTCGCAGTGTGCACTTGAACTGTAGCTGAACGAGCTGCTGTGTGAAGAGTCATAGGGAGGGCATCCTGACAGAGGATGAGCCAGTACAGAAAGGCCAGAGTGAGGAAGGGCCTCGAGTACATGGGGGCTGATGTGGCCACAGTGCGGGGAATGAGGAGGGCAGCCGGAGAATTAGGAGATGCGAGGTTGGAGCAAGGACCAGCTTAGGAGGATCTGGAAGGCCATGGCCATGAGTCTGGATTTTATTTGAATCGTGGTGGGGAAGCTTTTGAAAGGCTTTATGCAGGGAAATGATGTGACCAATTGACATTTTTGCAATATCACTCCTGCTGGAGTGAATTAGAGGGAACACAAGTGATGCAGAGCATTGAGAGAGGAGGCGATTTCAGGGGTCCAGGTGAAGGAAGTGTTCTGGACAATGGCAGCGTCAATTAGATGGAGAGAAGTGGTAGATGAACTTGAGTATATATTGGAAGAAGACCACCAGGACTCCCTGCTGGATTGGATATGAGGTGAGAGGCAGGGAATGTCCTAAGTTTGGTGCTTAAATAAGCAGGGTAGCTAGAGGGGCCATTCACTGGGACAGGAAGGTCGACCTCCCTCCCTAACCCCCATTCCTGACTGCCTCAATCCACGACTTCGGTGAGTGAGTAACGAGTGCCGTGGCCTCTCTCTGCTCTCTTCCTTGCAAAGCAGATGGCGAGGGAAGGAAGAAGGCCAAGCCTCCCGGGCTGGGATTGTACTTCCCACTTTTAACTCAGCAGTTGGGAGCCCACGGCCTTGCCGTTTCTTGCCTCCCACTCCTGGTTCTCTTAGCTCTTCTCTAAATCAAACTGAGCTCTGTATTATTTACTAAGTACTTGCTGTGGCCCAGCCACATGAAGGCCACTGTGGACCAAATAAGAGGAGTCTTTGAGGCATGGAGAGAGCCAGGGGCATAGGCAGAGAAGGGCTGGAGCAGCCAAAGAGGCCTTCTTAGAGGAGGTGGGGGTTTGGCTTGGCATGAAGGAAGGATGTCAAGTATATCAGCCCCCATGTACTTGAGCTGGATGATGGAGAAACCAAGAGGGGAATACCCGTGAATTACTTTCATGGTAAAGAAAAAGAGTCTAGAAAGCTGTGGACACTTATTTGAAGTCAACAGTGGGAACTGGAGGCAGAGTCAGCAATTCTGACAAACTCCTGAGGCAAGGAAGGCCAGCTTCATCTCCCCAACACACACACTATCTCTCTCTCTCTCTCTCTCTCTCTCTCTCTCTCTCTCTCTCTCTCTCT
>NW_011905733.1:0-3792 GCF_000151845.1 Pteropus vampyrus
TGGTGACAAGCGGTCGCTCTCCTAGGAGACTGTGCTGCAGGACACTGGTGCAGGGGAGGAGCCACCAGCAAGGACCCCGCTGGCCTCCTCTGCCCCGCTGGGCACTACTGCCTCGAAGGTACCCGACTACCTCCAGGGCCTCTCCAGCCATGGCAGGGTGAATGAAGACTGACCCCTTCCTCCCCACTTGTCCTGGTGGAAGGCAGGTCTCTGGCACCGGCTGCAGTAGCCCTGAGTGACAGGCAGGGTGAGCCGTGCGTGCGGGGCTGAGCTCAGGACTCTAGTCCGCTGGGCGGGTCCCGCCTCAGCTTGGACCTCAGCAACCTTCCTGGAGCGCTGGCCCTTCCTCTTCTGCCTCTCAGGCCTGGTCACCCCTTCCCCACTGTGGTCCCTGCTTACACGATGGCAGGCATCTGTCCATGAAGTGGACCGAGGATTCCAAACCCGAACTGGTCCCTGCCCCCGAATGCTGAGAGGGGCGGGGTTCCCATCTTGGTGTGCGGGAGGGAGAGATGCGGGGGCAGGAGCCTCACTTAGTCCCCCGTCCCCTCAGCCCCGGGAGCTGGCAAGACTGCCTGGCCTCTTCCTGTCACTCTGCCTCCTGCAGGCGCTGCTGTTCCTGCCCGATGCCCGCCTGGTACCTGGTCTGAGCGGGGGAATGGAGCCCCAGAAGGCTGTCGAGACTGCTCTGGAGGGCGCCTCTGCTCCAGTGGCTCCTCGCCAGTATGGCCAGCACCCTGTCACCCAGGGTGGGTGTGCAATTTGTCTCCTCTGATGGACAAGGAGTGGTGACCACAGAGTGAGGGTCTGGGCCCAGCCAGGGAACAAGGGAAGAAGTCCCTGCCTGTCGGGGAGAAGCCATGCCCACTGACCTGTAGGCCACTGGCCAGAGGAGCAAGTTCAGGCCGCTGGACTGGCCCGCTGTGCAGACGAGGTCACTGGAAGGACATCAGTGTCCAGCCTCGAGGCAGCACATCTCATCTCTGCCACCTCCCACCCCACCCCGAGCAGGGCCAGGGTGACCATCTGGACGCCAGGCTAGAGGTGGGAGACATGAGGGGGGAGGAGCCAGGAGCCAGCGGGCAGGAGGGGCCCGGCCTGAGCTTGAAGTCCACCCGCTGCCCAAGCTACACGCCCCTCAGTGACCCTTGCTGCTGAGGCCCTTGGGCTTGGCCCACATTTTTCCAGAGCTTCCCGTGCAGGAGGGACTATTCCTGCCACGCCCACGGAGGGACTCTCTGGGAGACCCTGCCCCCCCGGGCACTTCTGTCCTCTGGGAATGGCTGACCCTACTCCATGCCCTCCCGGCTTCTACTCCTCGGGTGCCCACACAGCGAGATGTCACATCTGTCCTGGCGGCCACTACTGTGTTCCAGGGCTGAGGCCACAACTGTGTCCGAGAGGTCAGCGCTCTACGGCAACCTGGCTGACGGGCGGGGTGGGCACAGTCACCCGCAGGGAGGGCAACAGGCCTGGCTGCGTATGTGGTCACTTGCTTGCATTTACAAACCCTGGACCAGAGCCCATGCTGGGCCCTCGCTCAGCACCCAGAGCCTTCCCTCGCCTGGCCTCTCCGCCTCCTCAGGCCCTAACCTTGGCCCTACCTGCCCCCTCACAGGTTTCTACTGCCCTCAAGGATCGGGGCTCACCTGGCAGCCCTGCCCCCCTGGCACCTATGGCCCCGTGCCTGGCCTGCGCAGCCGGGCAGGCTGCCACGCCTGTGACGCGGGCAGGTTCTGCCCCAGCGCCAACGCCACGGAGGCGGGTGGACAGTGTTGGGAAGGTTTCTTCTGCTCCAGAGGTTCCACCCGGCCCAACCCGGAGGCCGGCACTGAAGGTACGGGTAGCCCTGCTGGACACTGAGCCAGGCCCCGTTTCCTGAGCCCCCAACGGGGAGGTCGGGGACAGAGCCAGGCCCTCCACCCACTCACTGGTCAAGCACTGAGACCAAGGAGCTGGCTTCCTCAAGAGACCTGGGCACGTGTCCTGGGCCACTCACGCTCCCAGGCTCTCGGGCATGGCGGGCAGGACACCATGGCCCAGCAGTGACCAGCCCGGTGGCATCTATCTTGTCCAACCCCTGCCTGTCCTAGGCAGGACCCCCCCACCCCCATGGACCCCCACACCCCACAAGGGCCAGGCTGAAGGCAAATTCCAGGGCAGGAAGCAGTGGTGAACTGCTGCGTGGCTGTGCCACGCCCTCGTGTCTCCTGCTACCTCCTGGTGCTGGCGTGGGGGATGGGCCAGGCCACGAAGTCAGACTATTGGGTGGGGACCAGTCCAGGTTGGTCCATGTGTTAACTTTCCCAAGCAGCTCTCAGGCGGAGCTGAGGGATCATTCCAGCAGCGTTAACCCTCTGAGGGTCAAAGCTCCTTTAACATCCCGAGACCGAAGGACAAAATCCCACGGTGCAGTCTTGCCCTGTCTCTGGCAGGAGAGGAAACTGAGGCTCAGGAGGAGGGCCTGCTTTGCCTGGGGGCCCAGTTTGGTGCCCCTGCAGCTGCCCGTGGGCCCTGAGCATCACACCAGCCCGAGGGAGGAGGCATGGCTCCTTACCGCCAGCTCCAGCAGCCGCGTCTGCTCCACAAGAGCCCAGATCAGTGGCAGAGTGGCCCTGGAGGCAGGGTACCTGGAGCAGGTCCCCCCGTGGGGTGAGGGACAGAAAGAAGAAACAGCTAGGCAGGTCCAGAAACCAGAGAGAATGTTAGAACATGAGCCAGCACAGGGGGGTGTGCAAAGGCCTCCGAGCAAAGAGCCGGACGGGGTCGGAGTTGGGGGGCGGTCACTCATTTGATCCCTTGCCCCTAGACCCCAGGGCTTGAGCCTTCCAAGGGGACCTGGCCTTCCTCAGGTGCTCCTTCTATGCCACCACCCATGTCAGGAGAAGCTTCCTCTGACCTTTCCGAATCGGATTGTGAGGGACAGCAGCACGGGTGGCGGTGGAGGGCAGGTGTGGGTGTGGCCTGCAGGGGGAAGGCTCATAGGTGTGCCTCAGGGACCAGCTGCCTAATCCCAACCCCCGGAGCCAAAGCCAGTACCAAGGACATGGGAGACCCCTCGAGCACCCGCCTTCATGCTGCGCTTCCCAGTGGCTGGGCTGACTTGCGTCTTGGTTCCAGAGGCGGCCGGCCCATGTCCTCAGGGCCACTACTGCCCCAGGGGCTCAGCTGTGCCCCAGCCCTGTCCACCTGGCACCTTCAGCGCCCGCATGAAGCTCGGCTCAGAGGTAGAGTGACCCCAGTCCCGGGAGGAGGCTGGCTGTGGGGAGGGCCCTGTTTGTATCTAGCCCCCAAGGTTGAAGGTTGTCACAGGGTCTGGAGAACAGAGCCATCTGGTCACTCTCGGAGGGAGGCCCTCCCCAGCCCCACATAGTGCAGACCATCGCCCTCCACGCGGCTTCTCTCCTCGGCCTCCTTATTTCCCGCACTCGCCCCAATGCCTGAGGCCCGGAGGCTCGTCTGTCCGCTCACTGCCCTCATGTCGGGGCGGTGCCTGGCCGGAGCAGGCACCCAGCGTGTGCGCTGGGCGTACGCGTGACTGCTGCCCGCGAGCTTGGAACCTTGGAGGGAGCGGCAGCTCCCTTGCAGCAGGCTCATGTTGGAGTAGTGGGGAGTGGGTGCAGGCAGGGTGCTGGGGAGAGGGATTAAGAGGCCCCAGTGCAGCGCACTTGCTGCTACCTCAGGGAGACCAAGGCCGCAGGAGGATTCCGGGCAGAGGAGTGACGAGACGATACTTCATGACACCACATGGTCACCTGTCATTTATAAAGAACTGCCACAGGATGCACAAAA
>NW_011905734.1:0-1753 GCF_000151845.1 Pteropus vampyrus
GGGAGGGTAGGAGCCTAACTTTAATAGACAACAATTTATAAACACGGCAAGGTAAATCATACTGTCCAGTCTAACTCCTAACATCCTCCAGTATTTTTTTCCATTTGTTTGTTCCAGCATGTAAAAATTTCTGCCTTTTGTTTCACTGGAGTTGAGTTTAATCTTGAATATAGCAAATAGTCTTGAATTTAGTCTCCCTTGCCTACTTAACTCTATCTGGTGCAATTTGACATATGCCACTTGAGTGTATGTAAACATACAGGTAGAGTAATCTGCTTTAGAGTAATTATTCAAGGAACTTGAATAATTCGGGAACCCTACTATATTCCCAAAGGGCATGAGAGCATGCTTCTTTTCCACAGACATTAAAAATAAAATTTCTCTAGAGAGAGATAACCAGTTCTATTCCAGGAAAGAAAAAGGTCCCTGCATGTAAAAAACCAAGTATGGTTTTACTGTGTGTTTTGAGTTTGGGGCTACTTGACATTAGAACAATGAATGGGTAAGTTAAACTAAATACTAACAAAATAATAATAACTTTTAAAATCTTGTTAAATGCAATGTTGATCAATGAAGGGGATTTGAGAATGATTAATTGGAAACACAAAGACCACTATTTTCGATCCACTTGTATTTATGCATAAGTGCATTTTACTAAAGTAACTGTCAAAAATGAAGTTATAAAAAGTTTTTACAATAAAAGGTTATATATCAAGACCATTCCTAACATCACCAAAAAAAAAAAAGTCTTAAAAGAGAAAGTTTTAAAGGAATTCAGAAAATACGTTGAATAACGGTCTTCTAATGATTTTGAAGTATATACCAAGTGTTTTTTAATTTCAGAATTGTCAGTCTTAATTGCATAATTAATAAAGCATTTTAAGTACTCTTAGGAGGAAGAGTTTGTAAACATTATAGGATTTCACAAGGGTGACACTTTATTATAGTTTAATTACTTTGGAGATGCTTACAGACAGAGCTCTCATGAAGCTGAGCCTCACTCAGTGCAGTTGGGAATGACCTGAAAATCTTCTATCATGATCCTTTTTGTGCACGTAGAGATGAAATAAACACACAAGATCTAAGTAAGATAGTGCAGCTCACAAAGACGTTTCCAAGGTGGCTTATCCCTTTCATTGCACATAATCTTTGCATTCCCAGTTATAGCAGCATCTTCTACAACCACCCCATCCCCTTCCAATTAAAACAGGATATTATAAAAATGAGAAGTTTTAAGGTTAAGCTTTTTATTTCTAATATAATCTTTTTAAAAGTCCTTCATTGAAAAACTTATTGAAAGCATTTGGGAGCAGAGATTGGAATTTTTTTCTAGAAAAAAGGGAGGTCTGTTGTCCCAGAAATAATCTTATGTGCATGCCTGACCCTGTAGGTATACTTGCTTTAATCTACTTTGTTTTTTCAAAGGGATTAAATGAAAATCCTAACGCTCCTCATCTGACATGTGGCACTCAGCTCCATTGGTGAGGACAAATCTAACCTTTATCTGCCTGCTTTTTGTCAACCACCTATTTATTGCCTTTCTTTCTCCTTTACTGAACAGTCCTTTTCCAGTATCTGTTTCAAGTACCAGGGGTAGGGGATACTGTACTTCTCACAGTTCACTGGAGCAGGGAGCAGATGGTTCTCAATAGCATTTTTAGATATGATGCTGGTTTAGGATAGAACTGATAAATAAAATTGCCTCAGAAGATCACAGGCCATTAGGCCTTAGAATAATTTGTAAATAAAAAAA
>NW_011905735.1:0-1763 GCF_000151845.1 Pteropus vampyrus
GATTAGCTAGTGCTCATTTCATGCTATGTATTAAATATATGAATATCAGGCATTATGTAGAAAAGATACTTACTTTTACAATTAATAACAATGGAGGAAAGATGGCTACAGAAACCCCGCCACTGTGAAAATGGAATAGTAGAAGGATATCTGAAAACTATTAGTGAATTCTACTTATACCTTAATTAATAAAATATAGTAATAAAATAGTTACATGTTTTATTTTTGTATAAATGCCTTAGATAGAAACTTCCTAAAAAATTAAAGCCTTTAAAAGAAAGCTGGAGTAACTATATTAATATCAGAAAAAGTAAATTTCAGAGCAAAGACTACTACCAGAATAAAAAGAGTCATTTCATAATGATAAAAAGATAAGTTCATCAAGGGGATATAATCCTTAAGTGTCAATGCATCTAATAAGAGAGTTTCAAAATACAAAAAGCAAAACCTGATAGAACTACAAGGAGAAACAGACAAATTCACAGTTATAACGATATTTCAATATCCCTCTCTCAATAATTGATAGAATAAATAGACATAAAATCAGTAACGATACATAATGAGAGAAAGTTTGAACGGCACTAGTAACAAACTTGGCCCAATTAACATTTAGGAACTCTTACAAACAACAGCAGAATACACGTTCTTTTCAAGTGTCCATGGAACATTTACCTAGATAGATAATAATCACAAAACAAGCCAGCAAATCTCAGTAACTTTTAAAAATTTCAAGTCATAAAAAGTCTGTTCTTTGGCTACAATGAAAATAGATTAGAATAGTAAAAACTAAATAAAAAAAGACCTCTGGAAAATCCCCAAATATTTGGAAGATAAATAATATACTTCTAAATAATCTATGAGTCAAAGAAGAAATCAAAAGGTAAATTAGAAAGCATTTTAAATGAATAAAAATAAATATACAACACATAAAAAAATTGCTGCTGCTATAGCAGTACTTGGGAGAAAATTTAAAGCACTAAACACTTCTATAAAAAAATAAAGAAAGGTCTCAAATCGAGGACCTCAGATTCTACCATAGGAAGCTAGAAAAAGAGGAGCACTAAGATAATACACACTGAGAAACTCTAAAACTATAATATACACTTGATTATTGACAAGCTATCCAGGGATGAAACTTCTCAAGGACATCCTAAACCCTGCTAATTAGCCATCAGGATGAATGCCCACAGTCACCGGATCTGATAAACCCTGTAAGAGGCACTTGGCAGAAACCATAACTTCTTTTTAAAAGACCAAAGTTAAGAACTGAAGGAAGGGCATAACACATATAAACTGGATTTATTCACAGGAAGTAACCCTGGATGATCATGCTTTTAATGAGTTATCTCTCATATTTTATGAGAATATTTGACCCTGGCTACTATGTTAGGGGTTTAAAGCTAAACTTTCATTGAAATGAGTGAATGTTTATTAAACAATTACAAGAAGCCACACAAACTGCCATTTTTACAGGCCCCAATTGTCAAATATTGGCAATTTCATATTGCTCAAGCTAATAATTCCTGAGACTGCAAGAGATACAAATGTTAGAAAAGCAATAATATTGAAGCTTTTCGGGTTTATGAAATTGACATAATGCACAAAGAATAGAATAATAATCTTTTCAACTTTTTTTTTTCTAATTTCTTAAGTCTCAGACCAGAAAACTACTAAGAGGCTTAACATTTTTCCTCCAGAAGCACAATTTAATATCCAATATATCCAATAGGCCACCCCCAAATCCTACCACACGGATATCCTTC
>NW_011905736.1:0-1528 GCF_000151845.1 Pteropus vampyrus
TTAGGAATATCTGCCATTAATATCTTAGTATATATCATACTGGATTTTTATTCTGTGCAAAGACATGCCTCCTGGTACTAAAATAGGACCACTTCTTTTTCACAACCCACTGTTCCACCTGACATATTATGAATTTCGTACCGTATAAACAGACACATCTATAGATACAGATTATGTTTGATTCACAGCCTTTATTGCATGGCTGTATCACAATTTTACCAATACCCTAATATTGGAAAGTTTATCTGTTTCTAAAGTTTTATATTTACAAACAATGCTGCAGTGAATATGACTTTACATATACCTTATATCTTGCTTAAGATAGAATTGCTCAATACCTTTTCATAAGTAAGGCCCCAAACAGAAAATTATAGAGAACATCTATGAGAAAATGAGCTCTTTTCCTCGGCAGCAAACTCTGGTAGCTGGGCATTCTGTGTCAATAACTACGAAGCGTCTGAAATTTCACTTTATTTTGCAAGATGAGCTAGCCTTGCAACAGTTTCATGTAGGCTGGCAGAAGATATGAGACTCCTGGGTCAGAAACAAAGGACAGTTTATTACTTGCAGCAATAACAGTAGCCCAAGTATCAGCATTTTCACCAGTTTCCCAAGCCCCAGTTCCCACAATGCCACATGAAGAATGCCAGATGATGGCTGCGCTCACAGTGGAGAGCGCTACAGAAAAGGGACCCCAGAATTTGGGAACCTAAATCTCTATTATATTGGACACTAAGCAAACCTACTGTCTTCTGTGCAGGGAAAGACACTATCTGTTCTCCAAGGCTATTCACTATACAAATATACCTGAAAAAATAGTCCAGGACAAAGTCAGTCAACGGTTCTGTTCATAAGACATTCAGAAATGTGAGAGACCCCTGACCCATGGAGAATTGTCTTCCAATAGCCTGTCTGTCCGCTGGTAAGAAACTGATTAGCATTTTGGTTCAAAGTATGAAATTAGCAATTATATATATGTTAGGGACTGAATGTTTGTGTCCCTCTAAAATTCATATGTTGAAATTTTAACCCCTAATGTGATGGTGTTAGGAGGTGGGGCCTTTGGGAGGTAATTAGGTTGTGAGGGTGAAGCCCTCATTAATGAAATTAATACTCATATAACGGAGACTACAGAGAGTTCTCTCACCCCTTCTGCCATGGAAGAACACAACGAGAACACAGCCATCTATGAACCCAGAAGTGGGCCCTCACCAGACCGAACCTGCCAGAGTCTTGGACTTAGCCTCCAGAACTGTGAGAGAGAAACGTTTGTTTTTAAGCCACCTAGGCTATGATATTTTTATTATAGCAACCTGAAAGGAAATTTTATCTCTCTCTTTCTCTGTCTCTCTGTCTCTCTCTCTCTCTCTGTCTCTCTCTCTCTCTCTCTCTCTCATCATCATCAATCATCTTCATTATGGTTCTGAGATATGGGATAATGGGTGCTGACAGTTAGAAGTACTAAATAGATACCTTTACCCAAAACAGATATCTAAAATGCTCCCTGAAAGATCATCCAAACCAGTTT
>NW_011905737.1:0-1323 GCF_000151845.1 Pteropus vampyrus
TAATTTGTCCTGAACTCTGAAATTAGATGTACTAAAAGACATATGGAACAAAGGAACAATGGGACTGAGTGTGTCTCTCATGGTTCTCTTACATAATGTAAAAATTTTAGTAATTAATAGTGTTCATTACAGATTTCAGAAAATAAAAAAGGAAATAAGACATAAAACCTTGGTTTACTTTTCTTCACATAAAGATAACCCATATTAATATTTGAAGTATATATCTTATTTTTGTATCTACACAGTCCTTTAGAGATGTGATTATTTTCATATTGCTTAGTATGCTAAGGTTGAATAAGAATGATGCTTCAGAGTTCTAAGATTAATCATGAAGTGGCTAAGTATATAAAATAATTTGAATGAACAAGGGAGATATGCAGAAAAATGACTAAATCTTATGTCTTCTCCTGGTTAGGAAATTATATTATCTTTTCATGTGGATCTACTTTGTCTGGTGTTATGTTTTCATGAAGATGATTCATTAGTTTTCCCAGATAGTTTAGAATATCTGATAATTCCCTTGATGTTTTCAATATGTCATATCTATTTTGCCTTTAGTGTTTCATAGCCATCACTCTGTTATATATGTAAAATTAGAGTACTCCATAATCCATGAACTTCAAATATGAAATGAAGTACTTGCGCTAGATATTTTGGGTAATCATTGTTAAGATAGATGCTGACAATATATACTATTCTTACCGTTATTATTAGTGAAATGTAGATTATTCAGTAAATTATTTTCAAAAATTGTTTTTAACCCATCTAGCATTAATTTTGTTGATGATGAAAGAGAGGCCAGACTATATCATTTTATTTGACACGGATCTCATTCATAAAATTCTCTGTATGAATCAGGCTTTCAATAAAGTATTATTTGCCAAGAAGATGGTAAGAAGCATGTGGTCAAAGAAATTCATGATTCTGCCTCTCTGTTTAGTCTGAATTCATAAGGGGCTCAGGCTAGGGGAAAATGAGTGTTTTTCAAGGGGAAATCACACTGTGTGAAAACTGCCTGTACTAAGATTTATCCCTATTATTACATGGAGGTTTCTTATATCATCCTAAAAATCTTCTCAAACATAACACTATTCACCAAGTAATATCAAACATTTGATTTAATAAAAATTTATATAGTTAATTTCTACACTTTTGCACATTGCTATAGACTGAATGTTTGTGACCCCCTCGATTCATAAGTTAAATCCTTTATAATGTGGTGGTATTTAGATATGGGGCCTTTGGGATGGAGGTGAAGCCCTAATGAATGGGATTAGTGTCCTCATAAAAGAAACCCCTCCTTCTTTTGAGAGCTCACTTGCT
>NW_011905738.1:0-2423 GCF_000151845.1 Pteropus vampyrus
CTGACATGACTGCTCCTGTTTTGGAAAGTGAGGATGTCGAGTGGGGCGGGAGGTTTTTGGCAACATGGACTGCATTGTAAACTACCTGTTATCTGACTGTTGGTTTATACATATGCAAAGAATCACGAAAAACTGCTTTTCAGCCACACATGCACACAAAAGAAATCGTACCATTAAATCATAAAATCTAAGTTGGCAGATACTTTAGCTAATCCCCTTCTTACTAAACCTGGTTTTGCAAGTTTCTTAATCATTCTGAATCACCTGTTCTCTGTTTAAAATAATGACAGAATCTGACATCTTTATTGGTGGGCAGCTTCTCATGAGTAGGAACACTATTAGAGAGATCTGCATTTTATTGGGTCAATATCATACTCTTTTTATATTTATTTCCTGCATTTGGAGTTTTTGTCTTCTAGTATAATGTGGATAGGATCAATCTTCTTACACATTGTCATTCACATACTCAAAAGAAGTTATCTCTAACTCTTTTCGCCAAGAACAAAAAGAGGCGAAATGTAGAAATACCAGTTTACGTTTTAAAGCTCTTTGCTATTTGCCAGATGCTTTTCTTGTTCGTTTATTCCTTACAGCAGTTCTGTTTCAAAGATGAGAAGACTGAGACCCCAGGGCCTTACCCAGACCCATGGCTGGCAACTCTCAGAGCTTATTGGCTAGACTGCAAGCAAGGTTCCCTCTCTGGGCGCCTGCTACAACCCTGCTTATTGTGCCTGAACACCTGCAGCTTCTGTAATTCCTCTTCAAGTTATGACATGATTTCCAGACCCCTTACTCTCTTCTAGTCACTCTTTACTGAACATATTTGGTCAGCATTTAAGAAAAAGATGGTGGCTACAGCCAAGCATCCAAACATTCAGAAATATTTGAGTAGTAGCTATGGGCCAGGTTCTCTGTACGTATTTGTGATACACCTGTGAACAAAGCAGTCAAATAAACCCCTGTCCTTGTGAAGCTTGCATTCTGAGAGTTTACACTGGGGCTCAGTCCCCTGGCCCACAACTAGCACCCAAAAGGACTTTGGAACAAGAGACTAAAGAATTGGACTAGCAGACTCTGTGCTGTTAAGGAGTTAAGGTGGGAATTCTAAATGAAAAGTACAAATGTTTACCAAATATGTATCTAATATCTCCTCTGGTTTCTCCCCTTTTCATTCCTTCAAACACATTCCTTCTGTGAATTAAGAAATAATGTTGATTTCAACTGAATTATACTAATTTATTCGGAGGTACAAAACGAGGCCATAGAAAAAATTTTGGTACTAGAATGGAGGCCATTTGAAATAAAATCTAAGCAAAATGAAAATACAAAATATGTGATTTGCAGAGCCAGAAGACTTTGTTCTAAAATATGTTTTGAATTCAGAAAAATGGGGAGAATTTAGAATATTAGATATTTGAGAACTCAATAGATGGATAGGAATGAACTAGATAAATTGTAAAATTAATAGAGTGTTTCAGAAAATCTTACATGTTTTAGTAAAAGTAGTAAAAGTCTTTAGCTTTTATATAAAACCTTTCTATATTAAATCTTTGGAGGTTTTTGTAGCTAGAAGGTAAGTTTTAATATGTGTTAAAATTTTAATATAGACATAAGTTATGATGCTTATCTAGTTATTTTTCTTGGTCCTTAAAATTTTTTTCTCTGTGGCTTATATTTGAATAACTATTCCTTAAGGTAGTAATGGTTTGTGAATTTGAAAGGTTAAAATTTATTGGAGACGAGGTTTTAAAATTCCAAAGTCTTCCAAATATATTTGTGGTAACTTCTAGATGGTGACCTTCAAATTATCTTTCATCAGCTGGGTGTACGGTGAGCTGTGAAGAGCCTGGAAACAGCTAGAATTCTGCATTTCTCTTTCCTTATGGATTATGTGGCATTGAGGAAAGGACATGGACTTTGGAGCCTCACAATCTTAAGTTCAAATCTACCTGTTATTTCAAGCAAGTTGCTTAACGTCTCTGAGCATCAGTTTCATCATCTGATGGGCCATTTCCCCGAAGTGGTTGTGAGGGTTAAATAAAAGAATGTATGTCAAGAGCCCAGAACATAATAGGAGAACAATCAATGATCACAACTATTTTCATTTTCATATCCCATATTGATTCCTTTTTTTCCTCTTTCCTTCCTTCGTTCCTCACCCCCCCCGCCCCCAACAACATCCAAAACTAAAGAAGCAGTATCCTGCAACTCTTCAGCATGCTATATTGAGCCAGATGATATAATCATTAGCTAACATTGGCTTTTAACCAAGCCATGGCGACAAGTTTCTTTCCTTATGGCATGCTCTGGATAGTATTTCTTCTCAGTTTAGAATATGTGCTTCATAACTGGACTATTTGTTGGCAGAGGACTGCCTGTGCTTCATTTCTGGGATGTGGCAGTTAACAGTTTGCTCATCAGAG
>NW_011905739.1:0-2274 GCF_000151845.1 Pteropus vampyrus
GAAAGAAAGAATTTCTTTTTTCCTGGTTATGAATAATTCTTTCCTAAGATAATACAATCAAAGTGAAAAGCAGCCACAATAGAAAGGAGGAATAATGTATATGCAATAGCATAGCAACATTTCAATTAGCAAGTATTTGCAAAGCAATGAAGAATCTGGCTATTAAATTAAAATTGTTATTATACACAACTTGTCTTAGCTGAATGGTCAGATAGAAAATCTTATTTACAAATGGAAAAAGGCCAAAAATTTCAATAGACTCCTGTCTATACTAAGTTTGCAATATTACAACAGGATCCATCAGAAAGAAATTATCGAAAATACCCAGTTCATACTACCCAAAGCAATCTATAGATTCAGTGCAATCCCAATCAAAATTTCAATGGCATTTTCCACAGAAGTAGAAAAATATTCTAAAATTTGTACAGAACTACAGAAGACTATAAATAGCCAAAGCAATCTTGAAAAAGAAGAACAAAGCTGGAGGTATCACACTTCCTGATTTAAAACTATTTGACAAAGCTTTAGTAATTAAAACATGGTATTGGCATAAAAACAGACACGTAGATCAATGGAACAGAATAGACAGCCAAGAAATAAATCCACACATATATGGTTAATTAATTTAGGACAAATGAGCCAGGGATGTACAGTGGAGGAAGGAGAGTTTCTTCGATAAATGGTCTTGGGAAAATTGAACAACCGCATGCAAAAGAATGAAACTGGACCACTCTTTTACACGATACACAAAAATTAACTCAGAAATGGGTTAGTAATTGGAATGTAAGACTTGAAACTATAAAATTCCTAGAAGAAAACATCAATAAGTTTTTTGACATAGGTCTTGGTGATGATGTTTTGGATTTTACACCAAAAGCAAAGGCAACCAAAGTAAAAATAAACAAGTGGGATTACATCAAACTAAAAAGCTTCTGCTCAGCAAAGAAAACTATCAACAAAATGAAAAGGCAATCTACAGAATGGGAGAAAATATTTGCAAATCATATATCTGATATATATCCAAACTATACAAAGAACTCATATAACTCAATAGCCAAAAAAAAAAAAAATTTTAAAGTGGACAGATGGCTTGAATAGAAATTTTTGCAAAGAAGACATACAGATGGCCAATAGGCACATGAGAAGATGCTCAGCATCACTAATCATTAGGGAAATGCAAATCAAAACCACAATGAGATATCACCTCACACCTGCTAGAATGGCTGTTATCAAGAATACAAGAAATAACAGTGTTGGTGAGGATGTAAAGAGAAGGGAACCCTTGTGCACTGTTGGAAATGTAAGTTAGTGCGGCCACTATGGAAAACAGTATGGAAGTTCCTTGTAAAACTAAAAATAGAACTACCGTATGATCCAGCAATTGCACTTCTGGGTACTTATTTGAAGAAAATAAAAACACTAGCTGAAAAAGATATATGCATCCCTATGTTCATTGCAGCATTATTTACAATAGCCAAGAGGTGGAAACAGCCTAAGTGTCTACTGATGGATGAATAGATAAAGAAATTGTACACATACATACACACCAGAATATTCAGCCATAAAAAGGAACAAAATCTCACCATTTGTGACAACAGGGATGGCATTATGCTAAGTGAAATAAGTCAGACAAAGTCAAATACCTTGTCTCCCTTATATGTGGAATCTTTAAAAAAAAAAATAAAACATAGATACAGAGAACAGATTAGTGGTTATCAGAGATGGGGGTGGGGTGGGTGAGCAAAATGGGTAAATGGGATCAGAAGGTACAAATTTCTAATTATAAGATAAATAACTCAGGGATGCAATGTACAGTATAATGACTATAGTTATAATAATGTATCACATTGTCAAAAGTTATTAAGAGTAAATCTTAAAAGTCCTCATCATTAGAAAAAAATTGTAACTATGCATGGGGGTGGCTTTTAACAAGACTTAATGTGGCAATCATTTCACAATATACACAAATATAGAATTAATGAAACTAATATAATGTTCTATGTTAATTATGCCTCAATCGGGAAAAAAAAAAAAGATGAGGAATGCCCACAGTTGCCTGACTCCTCTGGAAACCTCACTGCTGGGCTGACCATGATATGAAGAAGAGACCCTTTTATACAGGCATACCTCAGAGAGATCGTGTGATTGGTTCCAGATCACTACAGTAAAGCAAATATCACAATAAAGTGAGTCACACAAAATTTTTGGTTTCCCAGTGCATATAAGTTATGTTTACACTATACTGTAGTCTATTGCATACTTAATAGACAAACA
>NW_011905740.1:0-1327 GCF_000151845.1 Pteropus vampyrus
CTAATTGATTAAAGACAATAAAATTGGATACCTAATTGATTAAAGACAATAAAATTGAGAAATAATAAATGAGTATGTAAAAGAACAGTCATGAATATATTCTCAGTGAATTTTTCTAAGAGTAGTCCTGGAATACATTTCGGATACCTCCCCTCAAGTTTCATTTTCTTTACACAGGAACGAATTATCAGCTTTCAAAATATCAGTCACATAATTTCATGTATAAGTATAACTGAAATATTTCTGTAGTTCCTTACAATTGTTACACTAATATTTTAAAAGGTTTTCAGTGAAATATTTAAAAATGTTTAACGAGCAGAAAATTTTACTTTAAATATCACATTTTCTTCCTAAATAAAATATCATATCTAAAACACAGTTCTTTATAAATGCTAGAACTTTCAGAGATGATATGCTAAATTGCATTTGTACAGTTGATTAGCAACCAAAGAAAATATGATATTTGTGTGTCAATATGTATTAAGATTTTGTTATTTACATGCATTTAAAATATATCTCCATTTGACATACCCATAGACATTATATAAATAATTATACAAATGCACATATAATAAAAATGGTGATAAGTATTAGGATGAAAATATCACCTACATTACACTGGGGGTTGGGCAATACTCCTTGGAAGAATAACATTTAAACAGATGAGAAATAAGTGTAGGCATGAGCCAGGTGGAGTAGGGGAGAGCATCTGAGAAAAAGACAGTAGCACATACACAGGTTTCAAAACAGAGGAGAATATGCTTTTTTTGGAAAATGGAAAGAAAGCCATTCTAAATAGGAGTGGAGAATAATAAGTATACTATTGAGACAGTTTCTATATCTTTTCTATTCTCTCTCCCTGGATAATGTAATCCATTTCTTCGCATATACTGAGAATTCCCAATCGGTCTCTTATATATAAAATTTGAAGCAACATCCCCCAAATCCTATTTTCTGTATCACTAGAAAGGCTTGAAGTTATCCTAAACTTCCCTTCTCAAGCCATATTTTCTTCTAGTCTTTGACATCTCAATATACGGAACCACTACCCACTGAGTTTCTCAAACCAGAACTTCAAAGTTGTTCTTGATTTCTCCCTCACTTTGAGCCCTCAGCTGTGGGGCCATAAGTAAGCCTGATGTTTTTACCATAAAATTCATCCTTCCCTCTCTACTTCTACTGTCACCACCCAAATTGAAACTACCATAACTCTTTTGCCTGAGCTGCTATAACGTCTTTGTTAATATCACCTCATTCTAGTGTATTCCCAACACAGCAGCCATGTTAATCATATCAAAGCATCTTAGGAAATTTTAAATATTTAAAT
>NW_011905741.1:0-2597 GCF_000151845.1 Pteropus vampyrus
TTATATATAAACAAATGAGCTCACGATGAGTCAATGACCTAAATGACCTACATATAAGAACTGGGGGGAGGGGACAATGGAGAAGATGTTATACACTGAGTAAGAGGTTTTACTTTGGAGTGGTGGAAATGTTTTGGAACTAGATGGAAGAGATGGTTGCATAATATTGTGAATGTTTTATGTGCCACTGAATTGTTCACTTTAAAATGGTTAATTTTCTTTTATGGGAATTTTACCCCAACAAATTGTTTAAAAAGCAACCAAACAGAAAATTCAGTGTGTGATTTATGATTCAGGATAAAAGGGAACCCCAGAGACCGGAACTGATTTGAACCTCGTGCTCCTCACTTCCAGAGCAGTGGTCACGTGACCCAAGAAAGTAGCAGGAAAAAGGGCAGCGTACCTGGGGTAACCCGGCACTGGAAAACCGGGTCCCATAATGGCTGTGACTTTAGCTTGCTATTTTCTTCTATACATTTGCTACTGAAAAAACAAACAAACAAACAAACAAACAAACTTATTTATCCTGTGTCTTCGCCTATGCCCTGGGAATGGCGAATCTTTTACAATAACTCCGTGGTATTGGCAAAATGAAAAAGAGATGCATGCCGGGGTTGTTCATGAGGCCGCGTGAGCAGCAGTATTCTAGGCGAAGGAACTGAGCATGGGCAAAGACCTTTAGTCAGGGGCTTATTTGGGAGTATTCAAGGCACCGAAGGGCGGCCAGGGTGGCTAGAGCAGAGTGAAAGAGAAGGAGGGAACAGGAGGTCATGGTGGCCTGACTGTGTAGGGCATCATGGGCCACTGTGAAGACCGGCATTTACTTAGTCAAAAATAAAGCCAGCTGAGAGTTTGAGCTGCAGAGTGCACCTAGATTTGGCTTCATGATCTCACTTAGGTTTTAACAGGACTGCTGTGATGGAGAGTAGAGTGTAGATGATTATACAAGTGACGGATGAATTACGAATGTGATAAGAGCTAGGAAGGAGAGTCCGGAGTGCTTTGGGAGTATGAAACAGGAGATCCTGACTGGGATTGGGGCTGGGGGAGGAGTTCAGGTAGGGCTCAGGTAGGGCTCAGATAGCGTGTGGGCCTTAGGGCGAATGGGAGCCATTGAAGGGATTCCGACCAGGGCGTAAGGAGTGTGGCTGTGCCTGTAAGTGAATTTGATGCTGATTGCACTCCCTGCCAGGGAATGCTTGGGAGGTTTTCTCAGGGTAGAGAACTGAAGCGTTCAGCTGGCTGTGGGCCCAGAGAGGGCTCACTGTGCTTGTCCAGGCTCGTAGGAGCTGGAGAGTGCAGGAGGTCAGCTGGTGAGCCTCAGGGTGCTGCAGGACCCACTTACTTCACCGTCATTAGTGAGATGTGTCAGGCATTGAAGGCCCCTCATGGCTCTAACTGAAACCTTCTCTGTCACAGATATGTCAGGAGAGAGATAGCTCTGTCCCTAAATGAAGCCCTAGATGGAAGCCTGACAGCTCTAGGTGGGAGGCGATCTATCAGTTTAATCACTCAAGGACAGGCAGAACTGGCCACACCCTTCACAGCATCCTGGGTCTTCTGGCTGGGCCTGTGAATCCACGAGGGTCCGTGGTCATAGACCTCAAAGCTAGGAACACACCTGTCTGGTAACTGTCCCCCAAGCACCTCTGTATCAGTCAGAATCAGCGAGAAACAGACAACACACTCGAATTTAGTTATTTCAAAAGGGAATTAATAAAAGGGTTATTGCAAAGGTAGGGTCAAGGTGTAGGGAAGTCATAGGGGTAGTACTGTACTTGGGATTAGTAAGAGTCCTCTTCTCCCCAGGTGCGAAGGGAGGGGCCAGGAGGAAGTCCCAGATATTAGAGCCTGGGTGGAAGGATTCATGGAGAGCAAGCTGGAATACAGGAGCTGGGTCCCTTGGCTGAGTGACACAAGCCAGACCCAGCCATCCTTGTGGAGAGAGAGCTAGAGGAATAAATACCCTGACCGTACTCTCCTCCTTTCCTCTGACCCCCTGCTAGGTCTCCCTGCCAGTCAAGTCTGACCAGATGCAAAGGTCAAAGGAGTCTGTGTGTGTGATCCATACAGGTAGAACAAATGGAAGGTGTCTGTGTTCCTCTGGGTCAGGCCCTGCCCTGGACATGAGGTCTAGAAGTTGATTGGACATTGTCCCCGTCTTTGAGGAGCTCTGAGTGAGAAGAGTGTGGGACCAAATGACATATGGTAGGATTAATGCTGTGACAGATGAGAATTCTGCATGGGCTTTTCTACTTCACTGAGTTAAAATCTGGCCATATGATTGATTTAGGCTGTTGGGATGTGAGCGGATATGATGTACCCCATACCCAGCGAAGCTTTAAATGTGCTCAGGTGATTTGGCCAGCCCTCTTGTACTCCTGTGAATGGCCATGGGAAGATCCTACTCCAGGCTCAAACTTCCCTTCACCCTAAAGTGAAAAAGACCTGAACTCGACCTGTAGCCTGAGGCAGAGTTGCCCCGGCTGACCTATTGGCCTATGAGTGAGAAATAAATGCTCGTTGTGGTAAACCACTAAGATTTGGGGGTTGTTCGTTAGTTAGTATCATCACAGCAATAGCTGACTAAGATAACG
>NW_011905742.1:0-1662 GCF_000151845.1 Pteropus vampyrus
AAAACTCTTCTAAAATAAAAATTTTATTTTTAAAATGCACTTAATTTTTATTAACACTTCTACAATACTTCTTAATTAATTAATTCTTAATTAATCTGTAAAAAGTACAGAATGATTTAAAGGGATATTAAAGCATTTGAATTACATTGTGAAAAAAATAGTCACTGAAGTTTCCAATGAGGAGAATGACATAACTTGACATATATTTTAATAAAACAATTTTCAAAGGTCAATTCCTTCATTTACCTTCCTAGATTGCTCTAGTCAGACTGAAACATTTCCTTTTGCTGCATTTACTTATTCTCGTGTCTCTACTTGATAGGTATTTAATTCTGCTTATTTATTTAATTTGTTTTATTCAGTTTATTTATATACCTTAATTCAATTTATTTATTATTTCCATAAATACATTTACTGTATTATATATTGTACATAAAATGAGTGAATATTATAATCTTTAACCTCAAGTGTCTATAAATTAATATAAAAGTAGGCAAGCAATTATACAATAGAATAACTGATAATCTGCAAAGTTATACAAAACCCCACAATAGTGTAAATGAAGGATATTTTTTCAGAGGAAACAAATTTTGGTTTGAGATTAAGACATTAGTAGTACGAATCTGCCAATTGAAAAAATGGAGTAAATATATTTCTTTCTTTTCACTTTGAAAATAATAATAGTTCTTGATTTTTTATGATTACAAATAGTATCTTTATTATAGAACATTAAACACAAACACGTATGAAAAATTGATAACTGTGTCATTAATATATAAAATTTATAATGACTTATATATTTATAATATCATCTTACTAAAGTGAGTTGTAACATATATAGTCATAAAATGTTAATAAAAATTATATGTTATAACCCTTTTATAACATATATATGTTAATAAATGTTACAAATAGATAACATATGTATACATATGGTTCTCTATCCATTTTTCACATTATATTACAAGCATTTTCATGTCATTAAAAATATCCAAAATAAGAAAATATTGACAAAGGCAATGTTATGAACAAAGCATGGAGGTATATGTGAGAATAATTTATTCTGAAAATTACAGATAACTAACTGCCATGAGATAAGGCAAGGCTGAGGCAAAAATAAGAGTATATGATATAAGACAGGAGAGATCGACTTGGTCACAAAACTCTCATAGCTATTACTAAAATACTAAGACTTAAACTTTTTATCAGTAAAGGATCATTGGAGAATTTAGAGTAGTAAAGTGGCACATGATCATGTTTTTATATCTCCTCTTCTACTGGATTATAATTAGATAACGTTAGATTATATATATAAATTGCCAAGGGTGTATAATTGTTTATTGTTTATCATTAAACATTACATTCCTCCAACCCATTGGATCTTGGATGTGTTTGTGTATGTGTGTATAAATTTCTCACATCACAAATGTAAAATACTTTACACTTAGTAAGTGTCCAATAAATATGAACTGACACCAGAATGAAATAAAAAAGACAAGCACTGCTAATGAAAGTTTAGCTTATATGAATCTCAACAAATCATATTTTGTCAACTTCTGGCCTTTAACCACCTTCATATGCTTTACTTTACATTTTTCATTAAAGTTACATGTTTTTAACAAGCCATAAATAATATGATGTAGTAAATTACTTCGTCATTAA
>NW_011905743.1:0-2301 GCF_000151845.1 Pteropus vampyrus
TATCCAGTATACTCAGAGTCAGAGTCTGAGTATACTGGATATGCTGGATATATATCATGTTCTAAGTATCACAATAATTTTTTTTTCTCCAATACTAACAATATATCCAGTATACTCAAAAAAAAAAAATTATTGCGATACTTAGAACATGGTGTCAAAGGCACATGAGTTGATGACCGATCCATTGAATTTGGTCATAACTGATGAAACTTCTGAAAATTACTCAGTCTAATATCTTATCCTCATTTTTGGACAAGAATGCTAAAAGCACACCTGCTCTCCAAAGGTGAATGCCACCAAGCCAAAGGAAAAGTATTAAGAAATAGGTTAAAAATGAAGAACAGGTATCCTAACAGAAATATAGTACATGATCAAGGGCTATATAGGTATACATTTGTGGCAAGTTTGTAGTTGCTAGAGACATTTTTGTAGTTGATAGAAAGAAGGAAAGGACTAGAATTCATACATTGCCAAATTTGCAAAATTACACCAAAATCCTAATACAAATACTTGAAAGTAATTTTCTAAATCTAAAATAGAAAAACCTTTTGGCATTTTAGTTATCAAAACAAGACTCCAAATGGAATTGGAACCCTGCAAGGTGACTTGGTAATATGCCACAGAACACTTATCTAATATAAATGTAAACTGAGCAAGGCTTAGTTTACATGTTTAAAATTAGACCTCATCTGTTTTTAACAAGGCTTTATAGAAATTTGTAATATATCTGTATAATTGAAGAGTTCACTTCTGTGACAAAGCATGCACATCAGCCAAGGCTGCTTGAACCTAGTAAACATGTATGAATTAATGCAAACCAAATATCATATGAAGAAAATACAATTCTAAGATACATCACCAAGCAAAGCAAAATAGTAAATAAACAAAGTATCTGGAAAACAGTACCTCATCTCAGTATAAACTTTTTCATGAAAATATTAAAATATTGAGAGATTAATTCCATGATATATTTTATAAACATATCATAAGTGAAAATTTAACTATAGAATGTTAAAAATTTGAATGAGAAAGTAAAACATAGTATTAAATAAATAAACACGTTTATAGGATAGATGGCCTTCATGTGGCTGGTGCATTTTAAATAGAAAATACACTTCATAATCAGAAGTACTGGTTCTAAACACAGAAAAAAATTGAAAATTTTTGCAATGTATATAATAGAGGTTTACTATATATCCAATATCTTAACGTCCATAATAAAGAAGGCAAATACTAAACTAGAAATATCAGCAAAGGACTCAGAAATGCTATTTCATAAAAATCACAAATGGCAAAAAAATATTAAAAATTTTAAATAGTTATAAGACATATAGAAAGGAAATAAAGTACCATTAAGAGTATCAAATTAGTAAATATAAGGAATGATAATAATACCCATGTAAAGAAATGAGATTCTGGAAAATTCTTACCACAATTTCCATTTGGCAATCTGGAAATGAGTATCCAAAGTTAATAGCATTTATGAAGCAATTGTACATCTAGAAATATATACTAAGAAAGTGGTTAAAGTATTATAAAAATGTTTAAACATAGGAATACTCCACATAGATTTTTTTAATTATACAGTTTTCAGTTACTTGAAGGACAATACATTGTTGTTTTGTATTTTTTGCCGTGGAATACTATGCAAGTAATACAAATGATATTGTAGAAATTTATTTTACTATAGAAATACTTGATCAGAAAGTGGTTTAAAATATGTATATATTATGATTTTATTTTATGTACACCTGCCTGGTATTCTCAAAATGTTAAAGCGATTATTTTTTGGTGGTAAAATTATAAGTAGTTATTATTTTATTCTTTCTATGTAGCTATACTTGATTTGGATTTTTCTAAAATATAAATCATTCTTTTCCCCATTGATTTTTCGTGTTCTATCACATACCAAATTTTTACCCTTAAATAGTTTTTAGACTCAACATTCTAATTTCTTTTTTTTTTTTGTCTATTTCTGAGCAAATAATACTAGGTATGAAAAGTCTTCATTTATTATTTTTCACTTAAAAAATATTTTTTAGTGGTTTGTGGTTCTTATTCTTCCAGATAACTTTATGGTTACTTCATGAAAGTTTATGGAAAATAAAATATGCAAACAAAACCTTCCATTTCTAATCTGGAAAACCATTATAAGCATTGGCATATTTATGATGTTTAATATCTTCATCTAAGTACATGGACACAGTACCTTTCTAATAATTCACTCCTTTGAATAAGTTTTGTGACTTTTTGTATTTTTTATGGAATATTTCTTGTAATTTTTTCATTATACTTAAAAAA
>NW_011905744.1:0-2056 GCF_000151845.1 Pteropus vampyrus
AAAAAAAGGACCAGAGTTGGGTGAGACTGCATAATACAGGAAAAGATTAAGAGAGAAGTCTGAGTAGAGGAAGCTTCTAAAACAGAAAGCAAGGAAATTTCATTGACCTGAATAATGGTACTAAAAGAAACAAACAAATGCTGCAGGGCTTTGATAATTTTACAGAAGGTGACTTTTGAGAAATTTTCAGTGCTTGAGTGGCTGTAAGATTTATAAGAATAAATGTTTTTCACATCCAATTTTTAGTTGTGTGTATAATCCTACATTTTATATATTCCTGTGTGGTTTGCATTGTTCTATATTGTCTAAAAACTTTAGTCAAATTGCTTATATACCTGTGGGTTTCATTTAGGTGGAAGGAGGAGATCAAAGAAAAGGGATTGAGTACACAACATATGGGATGGATAAAAAAAGAGAAATGAACACAGGTGGGAGATAAGATCTAAGTGTGAGCAAGAGTTCAATCAGCAGAGCCTGAAAGCCATCTGCAGATTCAGTGTAGTCCCTACCAAAATTCCAATGGCATTTTTCAAAATTCTAATGGTATTTTTCACAGAAATAGTCCTAAAATTGTCCTAAAATTGGTATGGAACCACCAAAGACCCCAATTAGCTAAAATAATCTTGAGAAATAAAAACAAAGTTAGAGGCACTGTGCTCACTGATTTCAAACCATATTACAAAGCTATAGTAATCAAAACAGTATGGCACTGTAGAAAAATGGCACATAGACCAATGGAACAAAATAAAGAGTCCAGAAACAAATTTACACATCTATGGTTAACTAATATTTGATAAGGAAGTCAATAATTCTCAATAGAAGAAGGATAGTCTCTTCAATCAATAGTGTTGATAAAACTGAATATCCACATGCAAAAGAATGAAATTGGACCCCTATTTTACATAACTCACAAAAATTAGCTCAAAATGAATTAGAGATTTAAACATAAGATCTGAAACATGAGAAGAAAACGTAGTGAAAATCTCTTTGAATATGGTTTTGTCAATAAGTTTTTGAATATGATACCAAAAGCATAAGCAAAGAAACTAAAAATCAACAAGTGAGACTTCATCAAACTAAAGCTTCTGCCCAACAAAAGGAATAACCAAAATGAAAAGGCAACCTACAGAATGAGAGAAAATATTTGTAAACCATACATTATGTCTGATAATGCATTAATATCCAAAATATATGAGGTACTCAAACATCTCAATAGCAAAACAAAACAAACAAAAACTTGATTAAAAACTGAATAGAGGATCTGAATAAACATTTTTCCAAGGAAGACATACAAATGGCCAACATGTACATGAAAAGGCGCTCAGCATCACTGATCATCATGGAAATGCAAATCTAAACCACCATGAGATATCATCTCTCACCTGTCAGAATGGCTATTATCAACAAGATAAGATATGACAAATATTGTTGAGGATGTGGAGAAAGAGAATGCTTGTGTACTGTTGATGGGAATACAAATTGGTAGAGCCACTATGGAAAACAGGATGGAAGTTCCTCAAAAAATTAAAGTGAAAAATATCATATGATTCAGGAATCACATTTTGGGTATATTTTCAAAAGATGAAATCACTATCTCAAAGAGATATCTACACTTCTATGTTCATTGTTGCAGTAATCACAACAACCAAGATATAGACACAGCCTAAGTGTTCATTGATGGATGAATGAATGAAGGAAAAAAATATATGTGTGTGTGTGTGTGTGTGTGTGTACGTATATATAATACACACACACATACGTACACACACAGAGGGAATACACATTTTTCTTTTCTATATATATATAAAACATGCCATACATACATATACAATAGATTATTTTTCAGCCAAGAAAATCCTGCCATTTGCAACACGTGGATGGACCTTGAGGACATTATGCTAAGCAAGATAAATCATAGAGAGGAAGACAAAAACTATATGATCTTACTTATATGTGGAATCTAAAAACATTTAACTCATAGAAACAGAGAGCAGACTGGTGGTTTCCAGGGGATAAGGAAGCAGACATAAGGAGATATTGGTCAAAGAGTACAAAC
>NW_011905745.1:0-2445 GCF_000151845.1 Pteropus vampyrus
CACACACACACACACACACACACACACACACATCAGTGGGTAAACTTTTCTTAAAAATCAAAGACAAAAAGTAGTTTGAAAAAAATCCAGAAAAATAAAAAACATTACCTATAAAGAAGCAAAAATTATTTTCAACAAAATATAAAAGCCAGAGGAAAATGGAAAGATAGTTATAATTTGTTGAAAGAAAAAAAAAAAGCCAGCCTAGAATTGTATACACCGTAAAAATATAAAATACAGACATGTTCGGAATAAAAACAGCAGAGTTAATACATTAAAAGCAACCCACAGTATAAGATATATTAAAAGAGGTTCTTCAGACCAAAGGAAAATCCCCCAAGATGAAAGCACAGAAGAACAAGAAAGAGTAAAGAGCAAAAGAAAACCTGACTGTATAGATAAGTATTAATGAATACTGACCACTTGAAACAACAATGGTTATATCTTGCAAGGTGCATAACATATGCAGAAGTAAAATATGATAAAATAGCACAACAGACAGAGAAGACAGGATAAATGAGGCTCTCCCATTGTTTGAGAATTGGTAAAAGTATTCAACTAAGAAATAATACTATTAAGACAAAAATGCAGATTTTAATCTCTAGGATAATCACTAAAAATTGACTAATTTAACCTAATTGACAAAATAGAACACAAAATCTAACAACGGCAAGTTGTTTTCAAGTGCACACAGAATATTTAACAAATAGTTCAAACTTTGAGCAATGAAGCAAGTCTCAACAAATTTCAAAGGATTAATAATCAAAGCATTTCCAAAAAGGGAAAATTAAGATAGGAATTTATAACAGAGAAATGTTTTGAAAATTCTCAAGTATTTGGAAAACAGAAAAATTCTAAATAACCCGTGAATCAAGGTAGTAACAACAGTGGAAACTAGAAAATATTTTAACCAAACAATAATGAAAATATGACATATTAATAAAATTTATGATATAGCAAAAGCAATCTTAAGAGGGAAATTTGCAGCTTTAAGTGATATTCTAGAAAAGGAGAAAAAGCAACATTAATTATTTAAGATCCCATGAACCTAGAAAAAGAAAAGCCTAATAAATATAAAGAAAGCAGAAGGGAGGAAATGACAAAAATAAAGCAGAAATTGATTAAATAGAAAACAATAACACGACAGAAAAAACCTATGAAGCCAAAAGTTTTTCCTTTGGAATGGTTAATAACAGTGGTAAAACAAAACCGATCAAGGGGAAAAAATGGAAAATACAAGCTACCAACATCGGGAATGAAAAGAGAGGCATCACTACAGATCTTACAGATATTTAACAAAAAATAATAGTGAGAGGATAATTGTGAACAACTTTATTCACTGAACTCAGCAATAAAGCAAAATTTTTTAAATTCTTAAAATCAGAACCCACTAAACTTATAAAAGGAAAAAATAGAAAACCGGAACTAAATATGCAATTATAAAACCTTCCCACAAGAAGGGTCCAGGCTGAAGTTGTTTCACTCGTGAATTCATCCAAATATTTATAGATAAAATAATACCGATGTTATATAATCTCTTTCAGAGGTTAGGAAAAAGGAAATACTTTCTAACTCTTTTAACTCTTTTTTTTTTTTTTGGCGGGGGGAGTGAGGAGGAGCAGCAAAACTTTGATTTCATACCTGACAAGAAAATACAAAAAAGAGAAAATTACAGGCTGATCTCTCCCATGAACTTAGATGTAAAAATCCTTAAGAAAATACCAGCATACTGAATCCAGCAAAACAGAAAATAAATAACACATCAAGTCCAAGTGAAGTTTATTCCAGGTATGCAAAAGTGTTAACGTTCGAAACTCAATGTAATTCAACACGTTAAGAGTAAAATAATCATCTAATATGTCAAAAGGTGCAGAAGAAAATACTTGACAAAATTTCACACAAATTTAACTATTAGAAAACTAAGAATAGCAGAAAGCTTATTTAAACTGATAAAATAACTACAAAAAAAAAAAAACATCAAATCTCTTATTGGATGGTGGAGAATTTTCCCCAATAGCAAAAAGAAATAATAACCACACTATTTATATTCAACATTGAAATGGCTGTCTCGTCCATTTAAAAAAAAAAAAAACTATATAAGAAAAGAAAGTATTACAATGCCATGATAATACAATGTAGTGTTGCCATGATAATACAATGTAGTGTTGGCACAAAAACAGACAAAACGACTCAACAGTACAGAACGGCACTGACAGAGACCCACGCCTGACATGCTCCCTCATTCCCAGCAAGGGCAATGCTGCAGCAGGGAGGGAGGAAGGCGGCCATATCAGCAAACGGTGCTGGGGTGACTGGACAGCCATATGGACAAAATGAGTCACCCAGCAGTTGGAAGGCTTGGGGCAGCTACAACCTGCCTTGTTATTACTACCTCAGCCAAGTCTATTGCATAGTCTCAGCCACCCAGTGTCTCTAGCTTAGATG
>NW_011905746.1:0-1878 GCF_000151845.1 Pteropus vampyrus
AAGGAAGGAAGGAAGGAAGGAAGGAAGGAAGGAAGGAAAACAAATGTTCCTACATTAGGCTGTGGGCATTACTTTGTTTCTCTCAGGAAGGAGAGAGGAATCTGGCTTCACAGCCAACACAGAATATCAAACACATGAAGACAAGAATAACAACAACAAAGACAAGAATGAACACCTGACTTCCATCCAAGTACCACATGTCTACTATCTGACCCAAAGAGAGTCATTAGCTTAGGAACAAATTGAACCTCTCCAGTTAGAGCAAAGTGTTGGAGGAAAAGGGGTGGTGGATATGATTTAAGGTTTATTGTATTGAATTAAAAAATAAAGATTTCTGAACAACACATTGCTGGCACTGATATGCTGCATAATGTTGAGAACACCAACTTCAGTTCCTTTATACTATTTTCAGATGAGTGTGTCTCCCTCTCCCCCATCCACAAAGGTAACATTACGTGAATCCATCCAAACCTCATAACCAATCTCATGTCTCCAGGCTGGTAGGTTTTGGCTAGAAGACTTGGTTATTGCCTTTACAAGAAAGGAGGTAGCACATACCATTGGCCCAATTACCACCATACTTAAATCTTCTGGACCACTTGACCAGAGATAATGTTAATAAATATTTAGCACTTACACCATCTTGCTCCTTCTTAGGCTCACAATTTCAGGAAGTGTTGCAGGATGATTGCAGAAAGGTAATAGTCATACTATGAAATCCAAACTACTACTTGTAAGTATCAATGGGAAGTAGAAAGTGATATGACCTCATCTCCTTCTGTAACTTTCTCTCACACTTACTTCCTTACAGGCCCAAGAGGCAAATTAAAAATGACATTTTTGCACATGATGTATCATGGGGAAGATCAAGAGACACAGGAGAAGACATTTACCACCTTATTTCATCTATGGCAGCATAGCATATGGTTCAGACCTTTGCTTTTTGAAATATCTGAAATGAAGGACAATTTTCCTCGCAATCCATCATGGATTGGTGTGTGGTCCTACAGGTCATGACTCATACTCAACTCATGTCACATGCAATTCCATGCCATTTTCACAACACAAACTGATCTATACTTTGTTAAATGAGACAAGACCACTGATCACACACTTACTTTCAGTTCTTATACTTACCGAAGACCAATGACAAGCAGTTCACAAACTGTCATTACACTGTTTAGAGAATGAAATTTGGAGTCTCACCACTGACCTGCCTCAATCTAGACTCCATTGCTTACTAATGTGTGTGACATGGACAATTTACTTAATCACTCTGTGCCTCAGTTTCCTGATCTGTGAAATGGTGACAAAAACAATACTTACCTCCTAGGGTTGTTTTTATAATTAAAATGAGTTAACATATGCAAAGCAACTATAACAATTAGAACAATACCAAGCACAAAGTAACCACTATGTGTTAGATTTTATTATTATTATGCCACTTTAAACTATAACCCAGGTGGCTTTGCAACCCATACACCCCAAAATGTGTAGAAAAGCCTGTAAGAGATAGTAGTAACTATGAGCACACCTTGCCACTTGTCAGAATGAACCATATTTATGATAAGCTCACATGTTTTAAGAAGTACCAGATACTGTTAACCAATTCCTTACGTGCAGACACACACACACACACACACACACACACACACACACGGGTGCCTCTCCCTTACTGAAAACACACTGATTTCCATTATTCCTTAAACTGTAACCTGGCTGAAAGCCATGAGTGATGTGGTACCCACTGCTCCTTTGGGGCCACATGCTCATCATATTCCTGCCACTTTGCTCTTCTTTCAGGTCCTCATATTCTTTCATTCTTTCCCTCTGTCAAAAATGCCCTCCTCTGGTCTCTGTAAAGCTAATTCCTTCTGT
>NW_011905747.1:0-2618 GCF_000151845.1 Pteropus vampyrus
AAAAAAAAGTTGCTACTCTTTTCAGTCCACTAAGCACTTCCTGTTGAAAAACTGGGCATCTCTAAACTTAACAAAGTACTTTACAGAAATTCCTATTTAAAGACAAACTTTTCAAACTACTATTTAGTTTGCCAAGTCAGTTTTCCCCCCAAAGCATTCTCTGTAGCTGACTTGGAAGTCACTTGCACAGATAGCTATTATTCCTCACTTTTCAAGATGAGTCTCTTATAATTTAAAATTCTAAATTTAAAGATGTTTTAGGGAAAAGATACATTTTGGCTTTAAAGATACCAAAGATAATAACCAAGCAAGCCCACACATTTGCTAGATAAGAACTGACCAAAAAAACAAAAAAAGTCACACTATTTTATTTTATATAATCTGGGAAGAAAAAAACAACACAATGAAAGGCTGCTAATTTTATGAAATTTCAAAACTGAAAGGAAAACAAATGGCACTTGGGAATACAACTCTGTAGTTTCTGCTATTTAAACAGAAAAAAGCACAATCCACCATCTTCTATTAATTTTTACATACATGTATACATATACACAACACACTTAACTTTAAAAAATAATCTCATGTAACCACTAGGAAATACTCATTATTTTATTATTATGGATAGAGAGCTTTTTCTTTTGGTTTGTGCTTACAAGTATCTGTTTCTAAAGGATCTTTAAATTGATCCACCCTGGTTCTTTCTAAGAAAGTGGAACACCATCAGGACCCACACAGTTGTTCAGGTGCTCGTAACTAGAACCAAATGGTAAATATCAACAAACTCTTCAATGAAATTTTAAAGTCCATTCCACATAAACTCTCAGGACATACCACAATTGTTAGATCTTACACCAAGGCATTTTAAATATATTTCATCAGATGTATAGTGTGTTGGGGCGGGGCTATGTAACCAGTCCTTATAATGATATCCAAGCCAAACACACCCAAATGAACAATGTCTTGCTTCTCCACCCAATATTCAGGATTAGACTTACAGAAAAGTAACTTACTACATCTACCCAATAATTGACACTTAAAAACGCAAACTTCTAGATTAATTTATCTGTATTCACAAGCTCACTTGATTTTCACTAGATTCCAGGCTTTTAATATTAAAAAAAACAAAAACACCCTGGTCTACTCAGTGATAATCTGTGGTGTCAATTCTTAAATTCTTCAACTGACAAAAGATAAGCTACAAAACTAATTCTTATAAATATTAAATATATATCTAATATACATCTAGCACTGTGCCAGCAATTATATTCAAAGGCAAGGAACACATGATCAGGGTAACAATCCTTCCCACAAGAGGAAGAGATTATTTGCAGGTCTATCCCCAATGCCTAGAACATCGACTCACCTCAGGATCTCAAAACGAGTACTTTACCACTCAACATTCTCCCTTTATAAATTTGTTTTAGGAAATTTAAGGTCAATGTGCTCTGCAACACTGATCTAAAGAAAATGCTGGTAGTCAATATGGAAGATTTCCCAAAGAAAGACTACTGAATAGCAAACTCAGTCCTGGTTATAAATTTAGAAAATAATCTCCTACCTACATAAATTAAAACACTAGTTTCCAGGTAAGTGCTCATTTAGAAGGTGTGCTTTAAGACCAAAACTGAGGGATTTAAACTATGCTTTATGCTCTGAACATTCAAAATGGGTGACACACCTACCTGGAAGATTTTAGATTTATACTCACTCAATTTTTTCATGTGCTTTCTTTGGATTAGTGTGATCAAATACGTAAAGTCGAGCATAGTTTAAATAAGTACAGTAGCCAATGCTCCTTAACACAGAAAATAAATGATTTATTCAGTTGTGCTACAGGTGGCTATAAAGCTTAGCTGACTAAATAGATATTTGGCCTAAGCATGTATACATGCTTTCTAATACTCCAACTCGTGCTTAATCCCAACCTGTAATTTTAATACAAGAATTCTTGTTTTAGTCACTACCTCAGTTCATTCCAAGCCTCACAAAAATTCTATTAAAAAAAAATCCTAAACCAAAACCTAACACAGTTGTTTTGATTTTAGTTGAATGCTCACTAAAGCTAAGAAAACTTTCAGGAACACGTGCCAGTAAAGGGTAATTTCAACTTTAATCACAGAAAAACAATTTTAAAGATTGAGTTTTGGTCCTACACCTACTTGTTATGTATGTTTTTCTCATCCTCAACTGTTCTACTTTTTCATTCACAAGACAAACTCGTAGTGAGTAAAAACGCAAAAAATCGAGCTTAAGACAATCCTGTGAAGTTTACAGTGGCCTAGGAGCAACTATTACCCGCCAATGAAATCCTGACCATGCTTCACGCACATGTAGAGAAAAAAACCACAGTCAAAAGAACTCTACTTGAGCTAACGTGACAGCCTGTCTGCACTCATTTCACCACGAGGCCTGGGCCAAGCCACATCATATGAAAAAAGAGTGCGGGGGATCGGGAGAAAAGATCGTGACACGAGGAACGATCCTCAGAATTTCCTGCAACCACCAATCTTCATTCAGAATTCTCGCAATCGAGTGTAGTCAAATTTCTCTATTTTCCCAACAGTAAACTCGCTCTAGTGACTTTTAAAGTTTAACAGTTGAGGGGGTAATGGGGGGGG
>NW_011905748.1:0-2547 GCF_000151845.1 Pteropus vampyrus
TGTAGACACCATATCACTTCTAAAAGGTTATTTCTCGTAACACATCATTGAGCCTCCATAAAAAAGGAAATAAAAATCTATCTTGTCAGAGTCCTAAATACACATGCCCCGTTACGCTGTCCATAAGGAGATATGGGAAAAAATGATTCTCTAGATATTCTGATATGCTCAAATTTTATGCATGCTTTTAGACATGATAAAAATCATTTTTAGGTTTTAATAACAAAAATATGAGTTGATATGAAATAGAAAAGATCATAAAAACTTGAAAGAACCAAAATTTGCAATGAAATATTTCAACAAGTTTTTTTTAGGATTAAGCTCTATGCTAGTAGAATAAATTTCTAATATTTAAATACACCTAAATATTAATGAATTAATCGTTTAGTATTAAACGTCATTACCGGACTATTTTATGGTCTAGAAATAAGACATAGTTTAACATGTTGCTAGAACACTGCTCAGTATTTAGAGTGTTAATGATGCTTCCAGTTTCTTCGATTTATTCTTAGCTCCCAGTGAAAAGAAAAGCTTTCAAGCAAGACGAGGCATGTTTTACCATAACATAACGTTTATTTATAAATCATATGAAATGACTGCCTTCAGTCTGATCTTCAAATATTTAAAAGTGAAAAATGTCAGTAATCTTATTTTGCGCAGTAAAGACTTTTTAAAAGTTATAACACCTTTTAAGTAAATCTGCTAACCCACTTCCTTGATTACTAGTTCATTTTACCAACGCCTGGTATCAGAAAGCTAAACCTTCCACACAGAGGAGAATAAACATGTCCATTTCCTTTATTCAGGCCAAAGAAGTGATGTTTTGGTTTTCAATGTGTATTAGTCTCTTATTAGGACACGAACATATAGGGGGCCACCAAGAAAAGCTATGACATTTGCCTTTATAGAGAGTGTCGTTTAACTCCATTTCTAACTCAGTGTGTGCTAAAAAAAAAAAAAAAAAGGATTTAAAAACAAATTCTCAGGCACTTAAAACTATTATTTTCCAAGATGAAAAATAGGAAGTACTCATGGAAGAGAAAGTAAACTAAAGATCTGGCAAATGACTGTTTTAAGTTATTTTAGAGTCAGATGCGGTAATACAGTTAATTTGTGTACAGTATTTGTCACCAGCACATCCCTTATCGAGAGGTCATTTGTCCTGTAACTTCCTTAGGGCACAGACAAGGATTAGGAGTGAGCCAGAAAAATGTGTGCAGCCTCACGCGCTACAAACCCCTGCATTAAATCTCACGAAATTCAACCACAGAAGAATCTTTTCAGTTCCACTTAGTTTCTATTTAATTTTATTTTAGATAATAATTTTTTTTAATAATTGGTTTCCCAGCTTTACACAGATGATAAATAAGAAAAGTTATTAAAAATATGAAAGTAATCTGTTTCAAGTGGGAAGGAGAAAGAGACTTTTAAGATGTAACAAAGGAAAAAAATCTTTCAGTAAGTTAAAAAAAAAAAAGTACCATAAAAACTCAAACATTATACAAGGGCGGGATCATTTCCCACAGGGGCAGGGGCAGGAGTGATCCAATGACGTGTGCATGGCCGGAGGTCGAGGGGTCACACTAATCACTGGATAGTCTCTCTGTGAGCCCTCGTGTGTCACCTACACACCATGACCGATAATGCTGCCAGGATCACAGTTTCCTTTGGGAAAATGAACACAACGGTGTCTCGGATAGAATTACATTCATAACAAATCACTACACGATTGTAGTCATTAATAATAGTTTTTAAATATACAATATAAATATTTATCCGTAAGAAGATGGGCTTAATTCATTAACCATAATAATTAGATGCTATATAGTATATTTTAAAAATATAAGAATGCTTATTATATAATTTTAGGAATTATAGATGTATATATAAGTTTTTATATCTTTAACCCATGACTTTAGTCCTTTTCACCTATCTGAAAAATGGACCTTGATTATATCTCATTTGCTGTCAAGAGAAAGTAAATAGGCAGTTACTACTTTGAAAGTTATTTTTCTAGTTCACTGTTTCTGAAATAGATCTAGAAAACACAGAACTTCTGGTATCTTATTTATTACAAAAAAAAAGGCGAGATAAAAATGAAGAGAAAGAAATTATTGCTTTTCCTCCCCTGTGATCCCCTCAGTAATGATCAAAATTGTGCGCAGGTGGGTAACGGTGTATGCAAAGGATGGGAGCCCCCGCCCCCTGCAGTGCCCACTAATGTGCCCAGGAACTTTAGGGCAAACAGGAGTGCTTATTCATTCTCCTGCACTGGCTTTGTTCCTGCACTCATCTGGCGAAAGCAGGTGGTTTGTGACATGTGACATTGCTAGAGGCACACTCAGGGGTGTCAATAGCCCAAAGACCAATAGAAAAGCTCTAACTATCTTTAATTTGTTCAGTCAAGCATTGCAGAAGAAGGTACATAAAATATGTCATCATAAAGATGACATAATACAAATACGTATTATGAAATAGGCTGTTTTTTTAACCTAGTAATTTTTCCTTAGCTTTTTGTTTTTAGTCTAGTAATAAAGATATAGCAAC
>NW_011905749.1:0-1839 GCF_000151845.1 Pteropus vampyrus
ACCTTCCCCAGGGATTTGATTCAGTCTTTTCTTTCGCGCAGACAGGCCTGTGTCAGAAATTCCCCGACAGTTGTACAGGAGGATGAGTGTGCCACTATGAACACTGAGGGGGATGTGTTGCTGCCAATCGGTGGGGTGTATGTGTATACATGTAGATTTCAAATAGACTTGATGACTGGGAGGGCAGGACTGCTCTGACTAACCGAAAGGGCTAGGAGTTTATACATCTAGAGATGTCCATCTGACTTACATGCTAGGGGCTGAAGGTGTCTGGGAGTCCCCAATGTTGTCCTTCAGTGAAGGGAACACCTGTGAGGCATAGGCACACAGTGGTGGGTTCCCAGAGGAAGAGGATATTCTATAAAGGGGTCTGATCTACAAGGCCAGTAGACACAGTTTATGTTGCCATATTTGCATTTCCTACTCTATTATAAGACGGGTGACTCTCTCTAGAGGGGCTGGGAGACAGCACAAGTTGGTGGTAAAGAGCATGCTCAGGGAGTCAAACAGATCCACGTTCAAAACCCACCCCTGTCATTTACTTGACACATAATCTTGGGAAAATTACATAAACTCTTTAAACTCTAAAACAAGGGAAATAATAATAACACCTGAGTGATTACGAGGATCAAAGAATATATGTAAAATGCCTAGTAATATATGTGGCACAGAGTATGTGCTCAATATATAGACACTGTTCAGTCACCATGGGCGAAAGAAGTTTCCTTTTGCTTTTGACGTAAATGTTCTTACAGATGGGATGTTACTGGGCATGGTGGGGAGACGCAGGTACCAGAACAAGCCGTTGGTGACCTTGGTCAGGCTGTCTCCAGGACACACAAGTTGGTGTTATGAAGTTGTCTCGTGGTATGAATATGTCTTGGTAAGAAATAAATAACTGAGAACCCACATGTGTGATCAGAAAGATATCAGATTGATTGGAACTAGGTAGAATTCTACATAATTCTACATGTTTGTTGAGATCTGCTCATTTCAAGCCCATGCGATATCCCCTTTCCTACCTCTACCCTAAGCTACTTTATGACAGATGTGGTCCTACAACCTTGTGTAAATTTCAACTCTAGCTCTAATTATTTCCTTGCATTAGAAGAAGTTTTGTAAACAAACAGTCCCCACCTAATAAGCCATTTCGTTTTGAAGAAACTTTCTCCCACCGTCAAGTGGTGCGCATGCTCTGTAACCCTTGCTTCCACCTCTCACCCTAAGAGCTCGGCCGTGACTCCTCCCTTTTGGGTGCTCCACAGCACCCAGCACTTAGGCGAAGCCATTAGAAGTATGTGCCGATGAGAAAATATTCAAGACGCGACAGAAGTGATCACTGGCACCTCAGACACGTTGGTGATCGGGGGCTTTAATTAGAAGGCCGGGTGGATAGACTTAAATTTCTGAAGCTCTAAGAGCACAGGATTTGGGGGGAGGGCACTTGGGGACACTGGCTACCTGCTGCATTGCTTTCAAGCAAAAGCCACAATAGTCCTCGAGGGGGTTTCCACAGAGGAATTTCCTCAAGGAAGGGCCTGTGCCAGGAATGTTGGTCGGGTCAGAAAGTGCGGGGGTTCCTGCACGCCCGCATTCGGGGCACCGGCGTCCCCGGCAGGCAGGGTGAGCCGCCTCTCTTTAAAAGTAAGGGCCTCGGGGACCACGGCGTCTGTCTCCTCAGTCTGAGCATCAAACTTTCTCCTGGAACAAAACCTCTCTCAAAGCACATGGAGGCGGGAGGAGGATGGAGGATGGGGATGCCGCCAGCTGCGGCCCGGAGACAGCCCCCACCCCGCACCGTTCCCTCAGCCGCCACCCTCTTCCTCACGGGGACAGCGC
>NW_011905750.1:0-2418 GCF_000151845.1 Pteropus vampyrus
CTGCCCACCACAGGTCTCTTCTGATTGGTGGCCTGCAACCTGGGGCAAGTCTCTCGATCTTCCCTAGCCTCGGTTTTATCATCTGTAAACTGGGGACACCATCCCCGCCTTGCTGGGAGCCCGTGAGCTTTCAGCAAGCTGAGTGAGCAGAAGGCCAGGCCCTGGGTGACGTGAGTGTCACCCTCTTCCCTCCTCTCGCCCGGCCCTGCAGGAGTCACCTGGCAGGCATCCTTCTTGCCCTTGCGGTAGCCGGCACACAGCATGCGGGGTGTCACTTGGTAGCGATAGGCCTCGCTGCACAGGTCCTGGGGGATCAGTTGCACGTCCACCTTCTGCAGGCCATTGCTGGTGGGGCCTGCCCGGTGGGGCCGAGGGCAGAGGGCAGAGGTGAGAAGATCTGAGGTGCCTGGCAGAAGCCCCCACTCTTCCTGCTCTTATTCCTCTTGCATCTCGGGGGACCCCTTCATCTCTCCTGTCCTGCCCATTGTTCTGGCTCCTCCTCTGAGTGGTTCCTGGGACAGAGCCCTACCCAAAGCCTGTCTGGACTAGTGTCTCTCCCTCCTCCTGCTTGGGGCCTCCTGACACCCTCCCCTCTGCTCTGTGACAGCCCCAGGGGATTTTTCCAGAGCACGATCGGATGCCTCCATTACCTCCCTAAAACTAGAAACTATCTCCCCACTGTCCAGCCCAGGGCTTCCCCAGGAGGGCTGCTGCAGAACCCGCAGGGAGCCTCAGTATGCACTGCGCCTGGGCCCACCCGGAGATGCTTTGCTCGCCTGGGGTGGGGCCAGGGCATCGGTGTTTCTCTCAAAGCCCGCAGGTGGTTCCAAAGCGCAGGTCAGAGAAGAACCCCGGCTCGAGAGCCTTCGGTGGCCCAAGAGGACCTGTCTGTCCTGCCCGCCAATCATCAGCCAGTTCCATTTGCCCCAGGCTTCCCGCTGGGGCTGGGTTGCCACCTGTCCCTTACTGGGAACGCCTTTCCTTTCTCACCAGGCCTCTGCCAGCTCATCCTTTGAGCCTCCGCTTAGCCTGCCCCACCCCGGAAGCCTCCTTGACCCGCCTGCCCAGGCACCTCCTCTGGGCTGCCTGTACCTGCCCGGCCAGCTCAGCTCTTAGCACGGTCTGTCTCCCCCGAGAATGTTCTCTTTTCAACTTTTTATCCTCTTAACCCAGCTCCGCGGCTTACGAATAGTAGACGCTCAAAATACGTTGTTGAACGAGCGAGTGAACCATCCTTGCTTTATCACTGTTCTCTGTCATCCTCACAGACAAGTCACTTCACCTGAGCCACGGCTGCCCCGTTTATAAATGCTCTCTGCAGTCCCGCCCGCCTCCAGATTATCAACCACACGTGTTTAAAGCCGCCGCCACGTAGGGTGCAGGGCATGGCTGTAGTCCTGTATCCACGGAGCTGAGGGGGGTGGCATTTAGGGGTGGCCAGCGCCAGTCAGTTTAGGAAGGAAGGGGAGAAAGTCCTAGTTTCTGAGACACAGGAGCAGGAACAGCAGGGGCTCTGGGGTCAGGTGGTCTGGGTTCTAGTCTCTGCTCCAACCCTCTCTGGCTATGTGACTTTAAGCAACTACTAAATGTCTCTGAGCCTTAGTTTCCCCATCCACAAAATGGGGCCATAATACCCACCCCCTAGGGTTAGTGGGTGGATTAAATGAAATCATGTTCCCTTAAAATCCAGCCTTAATTAAGAGCCTCTCTCCCCACCCCCCTACACACACATACCCTCCTAACCCCCACTGTCCAAGGAGCTTGCTTGTGGGCCGCGGGGTCCCTGGCCTGCCCCTTCGCCCCACACATAACCTCCAAGATAACCTTCCGTGACTTAGGTCCTCCTTAAATGCCCTTGGGGGAAGGAGGGAAGGTCCAGGAGGGCAGGAGCCCACCAGGAGTAAAAGACTGTTTTCTTCTGTGAAATCCAACCCAACCTAATCCCCCGGCCAGCAGGCCTCAAGAGTGGAGCGCAGGATCCCCTTGCCCCGCCCCACCCAGGCTAGATGTTGGGGAGACCCACCGCACCCATCTTCCCTCCCCGCAGCCTGCTCACCGCCCTCGCGCAGGGCGCCCCAGCCTGTGATCCAGCAGCGCAGGCCCGGCTCGAAGAGGTGGGAGCGCGTGGGCAGGCAGACCGGGCGCACGGCGGCCGAGCGCACCACGGGGTGGTCCAGCTGCAGCAAGGCCACGTCGTAGTCGTGGCTGTCCTCCTCGTGGTACGGGTGCAGGAACAGGCGGCTCACCTTGAAGGACACCTCGCCCGGCCAACGCGAGCTCTGCCACACCTTACCGAGGAAGACCGTCCACAGTGCCGCGGAGGCCATGCTGGGGGCGGGGAGGGTGTCCTGCTCAGCGGCTGCCTCACCCCTGCCGGACCTTAGGATAGCCAGCCGCCCCACCTGCGACACCGTGCCC
>NW_011905751.1:0-2280 GCF_000151845.1 Pteropus vampyrus
TACAATGGAATCTTACTCAACCTTAAAAAAGAATGAAGTCTTTTCTTCTGCAACAACACTAATAAGCCTAGAGGGTATTGTGCTGAGTGGAATAAGTCGGACAATGAAAGACAAATGCTGTATGATTTCAGTTACATGTGGAATCTACAGAAAAATACATAAATAAACAAAACAAACAAACTCATATATGGAGAATATTTTGATGATTGCCAGATAAGAGGGAAGTGGAGTGTGTGGGTGAAAAAGAGAAAGGGAATGAGAAATACAAACTGGTGGTTACAAAGTATTAGTGGAGATGTAAAGTGTAGAATGGGAGCTATGGTCAGTAATATTGTAATAACATGTCATGTGTGTACTAGATTTATCAGGGTAATCATTTTGTAAGTTATAGAAATGTCTAATCCCTATGTTGTACACCTGAAACTAATATAATATTGTATGCCAACTATAATTGAAAAATAAAAACTATTAAAAATTTTTCTCCCACATTCCTTCTCCTCGTCTATAATCTTAATTAGAGGTATGTTAAACTGCTTAATATTGTCCTGAAGATCATTGAGGTTCTGTTCATTTGTTAAAAACACATTTTTTTTTATTTCTGTTTACTTCAGTTCAGTTAATTTGGGTTGATCTGTTTTTAAGTTTATAGGTCCTTTCTTCTGCAGTATTCAATCCAATATTAAGCTTGAACATTTTTTTCTTTTTTTAAATATATACACTTTGCAATTCTAGCTTTGCTATCTGATTTTTTTAATAGTTTTTATTTCTCTGCAATAGATTTCCAAGTGTTAATTCATTATTTCTATCTTTTTTTTTTAAATCCTTGAACATTATTCATAATAATCATTTGAAAGTCCTCAAATAGTAATCCCAATTTGTGACTCATCTCAGCATCCTTTGTTGACTACTTTCTTCTAAGTTATGGCTCATGTTTTCCTGAATTTTGAATGTATAGTCATTGTTTTTATGTACTATATATTGTGATTGATACATTATAGGTAGTAGATTACCCTGTCTCTTTTTAAGTATGTTCTGCTTCATGTCATTTTGTTCTACAGAATAATTATCTTATTGGCATATTCTCTAGTTTTTTTTCAGGTTTTAATTTACGACTTGTTCTAGTGGGATTATTTTGATTTTTGTCTTACTCCAAGCCATGGTTCTTACTTCTAAAGAGGCACACATCTTGGGTATCAATTAAATATACAAGGTGCCAGTAAAATCTCTTCATGCTAGGTGGGTGCTATTCTCCAATGTTAGCAGCACACAACCTCTGGCATTATTGTTCAACTCCCAGCATGATAGAACTACTCATTCTTAGGCCTCACAGTCTTTCCCTGTATGTAAACACTGAAGCCTTCCAACAAGAACTCACTCAGAACTCTCAGAAAGACTTCTAGAGGACCTCACTCTACAGCTCCTTCTTCTCCAGTTTTGTCCTGCTAATTTCACCTTAGGAACCCCAGGTTTCAATCTCTACTTTCTTAGTTGAACAAGACAAGCATTTATCATTTGTATTCTCTCTCATTCCATAATCTCACAGTGCCCCTAATGAGCAAGAATGAATCAAGTTCTTACCTTTTATTTCTCATCTCTACAATCCAATTCCTGAAAGTGTTGTTTTATATATTTTGTCTAATTTTATTATTATTTCTTTTTGACTGAAAGCAGAAGTCTCTTCTCTTCTGCTGATCTTTTTTATAACTTAAACAATTGTTTTGTAAAACTGCAATGTCACCCACATTTCCCTAGGTTGCATCACCATTATAGTCTTCTCCTTTTTGAAATCCATTTAGAATCTGTTTTAGGTCACTATCTCAACCATTATCATTAGGTAGAATATGCTATTACATTTATAATTCTGTTAGGAATATAGCTATGAATTTTAATATATCTGTTTAACATTGTCAACAGCTTAAAAAATATATCAAGAGATCAGTGAAAAACACATTTCCCCAAGTGATTTTTTTTTTTTTGGTAGCAATAACACGCTATCATGGGTTTAGTCATTTAAACAACTCCAAAGAGGTAAATTGTTATTTTGTTTGGTTTTGTTTTTAACTTTCAAAATATTCACTTACCTTTTCTGAGGTCTTTAATAAGTTTATCTAAAAATTAATCAAAACCTCTCTTAAGACACTTTTAAAAACAGATTTCTTATTGTCATAGACCATATGAAAATGGAAAAAGAAATACTAACTACTATATGAAAAATAGTATTGTTTAGTAGAAAATTTGAGCCTAAACTTTCTAACCTTCCAATAAAATAATCTTCAATGG
>NW_011905752.1:0-1756 GCF_000151845.1 Pteropus vampyrus
TCAGTCTTCATAGGTCTTAACACTAGAGCATCTTAAAAGGATGCGGTGGTCTCTGGATGAGAGAGCGATGAGCGACATATAATCAAAAAGAGGGAGAGGAGCAAAAAGGGACGGGAAACAGCTACTGACGGTCCTCTACCGTTTCTCCGTGCAGACACCTCTTTCTTTTCTTTTCCTCCCCTTTATTCTCGGCTGTTCGCATCTTCCTTTGTCATCTTTATTTTCCCCAATTATACCCTTCTCATACAAGAGCATTGCCTTTACACAAAATGATCACATAAAAACGTTTCCTCGGGGTTTATCTTCTGTAACTTTTCTTCTGGTCTCGTCTCCACCCCCTGTGCAAACACCGACTACGGTAGGTATCTCGTCTGCCTTCCCCTTACATCGAAGAAAAAAGCAAATACGTCTCGACCCTCCTTCATACCTCTTCCAAACGCCTCTTATTTTTCCCCCTTTCTCTCTTGTCTTTAAAAAATGTGTATCCCATTTCTTTACAATTTTAGTCTTTCCCACAATTCTTGATTCACTGCTTTCTCGTCTCCTCGGACGTAGAACTTTCCCAGTCATTCATTCTTTTTGTCTTTTTACATATTTGACTTTTTCTATCTCTCTGGCTTCTTCCCCTTAACCTACGACATATTAAAATCTCTTTTATTTCAGAAATTCAAAAGAGTTGTTTATCGAGTCTGCCTCTTCTGTCTACTGCCTTAACTGCCCCCCTCCATCCCTGCTAGCTCCTCCCCTAGAGTCCCCTTTTCCTCCAGTCTCTGCTGGCCCATCTCCTTCTCGCTCCGTCTTTAGTATGGACTCTAATCTGATGACCCCCAAGTCCATACCCCACGTCGATGTTTTCCACGGGTTGCAACTAAATGTCCAACTCCACAGAGTGTTTCCAAATGTAGAACGTGCTGACGTATTGACTCAATATATATTACAATTAATAATCGACTTCTCCCCAGCTGTCTTCATACCTTCTCTCTCTTCAAACCTGCTTCTGTCTCCTTCCTCATGACAAAGTTAATCAATGAATCTTCCTATTATTGTCTGTTTGTGCAACGTATGCATTTTCTCTTCCTTACAACTTTACCACGCCTGCCCTAAATTGCGTCTTCTTTTCTTATCTGGCTTTTTTTGTTGTTTATATAAGAGATTTCTCACTGGGCTCCTAAGGTCATAGTCTTGCTTTTCCAGGAAAATCACATTGCTTCTAGAACCACCTGTCTGATATGAAGGTCATACCATATTATAACTCTCTTCGAAAAGCTAGTAATACCTTCTCATCCTTTACAGTGTGACCTAAGATCTTCTTATTCATCACAATGCAAGATTATCGCTAGTGTGGAACCTAGTTATTCATTTGATCTAACCTCCATTCACCCATTACACCAAATGTACTGATCTATTGTCCAAATCTAATACTATGTATTTTTTTCTAATTAAAATATATTTTATAGAGAATATTAATAATTTTGTTAAAATATGAAATCTAAGAGCATACCTCAAAACCTACTATTTCCTTTTTCTGCATAGAACCTTCCTCCTCTTCTCTACATGTATAACATTTTATATCTATCGTTTCATATTCTAAATTTTCAATCGTCACAAATATTTCATGTTGCTAAATTATTCAGGAAATTGCCACTTTACAACCTTTATAGAATCCGCTAATGAGTTAGGCGAGCCAATACTATGATGCGATGCTTGCACTTTTTCTGCTTAGTCCTGACACACAGCCACGAGTCGTTCCCATCCC
>NW_011905753.1:0-1921 GCF_000151845.1 Pteropus vampyrus
ATCTCTATCTACCTTTGATTATAGTCCTTGAAAAATTAGATGAATGAATTATTTAATATGAACTTATATAGCTAAGATTCAGCTTTGTTTTCAAGATAAAAGATGTTAAGAAACATTAGTATTAAATGAATAATGAAAGCATAAATAACTAGACATACTTGGTATTTTTTAATTTAAATATAACATTTTTGTCTCTTTTATTAAAAAAATGAATCTTTATATTTTGTTTGGCACCGAATATGTAGCTCAAAAGTACCCTATAAATTAAGTAAAACAGGACAATTCTCTAAAAGAACAAAGCAGATTTTTTATTTGACCACTAAATTTATAAAATAATTAATCAATCAATAAAACAATTAAACAATAAATCTTGTGAAGATTTAGCCATGAGATGGCAGTATCATATTACCATTTTCATAATTATTTTCTTTTTTTGTGTGTTTGCGTAAGCTAATAAAACTCTTAGTTTGCTCTTAGTTTGAAAATACCTGATGCAGATTGAATTCTATATGCATATTAAGTTTTTATTTATCATTACATCACTTGTAAATGGCTATCTCATGCTGATTATGGTCACAAATAGACACGGAATAAACATCATTGTCATTGTAGGAATAAATATAAAAAATTATCAACTTTAAAGATATCTGTTAGGAAATACTCCAATAAAGCAGTGTATAGTAAAATTCATTTAAAGTTTTACACATAATTACACAATTTTGTTTATTTACTTTGGTAATTTATTACAATTCTTGTTTTTGAAAAATTTAAGAGGCAGGTGTCAAGTTTACTTCACCAAAAATATTCTCTCTCTCTCCTTCTCTTTCTCTTTATTTCCAAAAAATTAAATCTAGAAAAGTCATATTATAATTCTAGATATAAGTTATATTGATATAAAATAAATATCACTGCCACAGATAGTATTTTCATGAATTCTACAAGTTCATGTATAGTTATGATGTCTAATCTTATAATTTTTGCATATATTTTGGAGAATTGGGCAAGAGAATATAACAGAACTTCTGCAGAAACTTTCTAAACTATTCAGCACTCTCTCATTTTGCTCTGTCAAATGAGACAAGTTTTGGGATATAGTTTGAAAATTTACACATTTTGAAAGCATTTCCCTGTTGAGGTCCACTGACATGAATGGACTGTGATAAACTAAAGATCTTTTGTTGCCTGTTTCATACTTATGTTCCAATTGCAAAACGTTCCTAGGGTTTGAAATAGTATTAATAGTATCCTTAATATTCACAAACAAGACTGTGAAATAAGGATTATAATACCCATTTTATTCATGTGGAAACTGGGACTCAGGAAGTTAAATAGTTAGCTTTCTCTCATTCTTTATATTCCTCTTTCCTCTTTTCCTTTACTTCTTTCTTTCTTTTTTTCTTCTTCTATTCCTTTTTCTTTCCCTTTTCTCCATCCCTCTGTTTCCTCTCTCTTTTCTTTCCTTCTTTCCATCCTATTGAACACTTACAATTTTCCAGCCACTGGTCTGATGCCTTTTCAAACTTTCTTCCTTGCAGTCCTCAAATCTTGCTTTTGAAGAGGCATTGCTATTAAGTCTACCCATAGATATACTGGCTCAAAGAAAGTTTAGGGACTTGGTCTAGGTCATAGATAGATTTAGTACATGGCAGGTAGAGATAATATTCATCATCTCTTTTGTTCATCGGTAACTTTGGTCAGACTCCAGAGCCTATGGTTTTTAGTACTTTTTCTTCTAAAAATTTTACAGTTTTAGCTTTATGATTTTTTTTAAAATTATTTTTTCGTTGCAGTGTAAGGCTCAAATTTTATATTTTTCCTATAGAAACAGTAGTTCCGGGGTCATCTATTTATATTAATATCCTTTTCCAGTTAAAATTTAATCAGCCATATATATATGACTTTATGTTTCAAATTCTTTATT
>NW_011905754.1:0-1603 GCF_000151845.1 Pteropus vampyrus
TGAAAATTTCTCAAATGACCTTTAGGGAGGTTACATTCTTATTTAGTGAATACATAAAAATGTATAATTGTTAGAATATAAATAAGACAAACTTACCATATACAGAGGTAAATTCAAAAGAAAATTAGATATGGAGAAAAATAAATTCAATGTAGGAATTTCTAAAAATGTATACTATATATGTGTGTGTATATATATACATATATACACACACATATGTATTCACACATACACATATACATATATATATATACACACACACATACACACACACATATATACACACACAAATACAAACTCTCACAAACACCCATTTTATTTCACTGAGGTCTCATATGACTACTACTTTGAAAAGAGCTAAGAGAAAAACACAACAAACACAAACATGTTTTCTGGAATACAGATCTTCTGAGCTGTACATGTGGGAAATTCCAGGAGGAAATATTCATCATTAAATACCAAGCCAAAAATAAATAAGCTAAAATTCTTTACAGATAATAAAAAGTTAGAATTTACTTGGAAAGAAGATTAAGTTCTACTGCTGATATTATTTAAAGATAAGAAGTTCCTGCAGTAAAGGAAGCTAGAGTCACTTAGAAATTTCAAACGGTATTTCATTCACACATTCCTTCATCATTCAAGAAATGTTTACCATGTACCAAGCACTGTTCTCTGTGAACAAAACAAAAATCTCTGCCCTAATGGAACTTACATCCTAGAAGAAGAAACAACACTAAAGAAGATAAAATACTAAAAATGGCAGAGCAATAAATGGCTATTTTTTTTTAAAGCAGAAAAGAGAAGGTATAAAGTGGTGTGAATGGGAACATTTGTATTTAATATGGCCGAGGAAGATCTCAGTGAAAAAATAACATCCAGGTATCATGAACCATAAAATTTCTAAAATAAAAACTACTTCAAGGAGAGGGCAGGGGTTTACAAAGGCTCTAAGGTGTGAATAGAACAAGACAAAGACGCTGACCGCAGGAGGCAGGACAGTTGGGGTGTGCAGTGCAGTGGGGCTGGGGATGAGTCATGGTGGTCAGAATGAACCAGGTCACAGGGCTGACTTTTGTTCCTTTTTCTCTACTTCCCCCAGGATAAAGTATAAACATATAGTGTGGCACTCACAGTCTCCATTCTGGTTCACTGGAGCTCTCTCTCTCCCCACCCCCTTGTGTTGCACTTTCTGCCAAAGCCACTGTGGGTACTAGTTTCTCTCTTCCCTCAGTATGTCTGAACATCCTGTTCCTTCTATCTGCAGTACTTCCTTCTTCTCACAATTTTCCCTTCCCATTTTTGGTCCTTTGGGCTAATTTTATGCATTGACTCTTCCAGAAAGCCTGCCTATGTCCTATTAACCCTTGTCTAAACTGGAGGCTTTCTCATGTATTTCCACAGAATATAACACTATCTCCATCATAGCCTTTGTTGCAGAAAAGTAGCAAAAATCAGACCAGCAAGAGACCAAGCAGCACTCGGAGAGTTAGAGAACTCAGGTTTATTATACCAGCGGTCCCAAAGAAGCTAGAGCTCTGAAGATCTGGGACCGGAGCTCAGTTGCAACATTCCTTATATAGAACTTATTTGGCATGGGCTGATT
>NW_011905755.1:0-2120 GCF_000151845.1 Pteropus vampyrus
ATTCACCACTGCAAATAGTGCCTGGTACACGGTAGGGGCTTAGTAATTGGTTTTAAATGTTTAATTAATTAAAGGAGTAAGGAGAAGAAACTGACAAGCACTTAGAGTGCACAGGGCTCTGTTCTAAGTGCATTTACATATGCTCATCAACTTAGAATTCGGTTCTCAGCAAAAGTCACTGACTAGATCATCTGATTCCCCAACCGTACAGACAGAGTAACTCCAAGAGCCATCCCTGTGTTCTCCCAGCCCACCCTGTGTACCCAAGTCCACGATCTCAATTCTTTGAGAATCTAGGACTCTTCTCAGTGGAAAGGCAAAGCCAGGAAAGGAAAGACAATCGGAGTCTTTTAAGTTGTGTCAAGTGTGGAGAATGTGAACATGACTGACTCAGCAAAATTTTTTGAGGAACGGTCATACCGTTTTCTCTGCACCATTTTGCATTCACATCAACAGTGCACAGGGTTCCATTTTCTCCGCATCTTTGCCAACACTTGTTTTCATAGTAGTCAGCCTAATGGTTGTGAGGTGATCTCTCTTCGTAGTTTTGATTTTCATTTTCCTAATGATTAGTGATGTTCGACATCTTTTTATGTTACTGTTTGCCATTTGTAGTTATCTCTTTTTTAATGGTCATTTTGTCTAGAGGTTTATCAGTTTTCTTTTCAGAAATCTTGCTCTTACTTTTAGTAGTTTTCCTCCACTGTTTTTTCTGTTTTCTATTACATAGATTTTTCTTTTGTCTTTATTATTCCTTCCTCTACTTTGGGTTTAATTTGATCTAGCTGCTCAAGGTGGTTATTTAGGTCATAGATTTTAGACATTTTTTCTTTCTTAATGGAAATATATAAATCTGTAAGTTTCCCTCTAAGCATTTCTTTTACTGCATGTCTCAAATTTGATAAAAGATATTTATAAATATCTTTTAATTTTCTTTGTAATTTCTTTGATCAGTGCTGCCTTTTTTTAAAAAAAAGTATTTTGTTTTATTTCTAAATATTTGGAGCTTTTCTAAATGCACTTTTGTTATTGAGTATTGATTTAATCCCATTTTGGGCAAAGTAGATATTCTGTATGACTTCTATTATTTGATATGTTCATCACTTACTATATGATCTGTATTGATGATCGTTCCATGTGTACTGGAAAAAAATATGCGTTCTGCCATTTGGGGCTTAATATTTTATAAATGTCATTATTGCCAGTTGGTTGATAGCACCTTTTCAGGCCTTATATTTTTACTGATTTTCTGACCATTTTTTCAATCAGTTAACTGCCAGAGGAATGTTGAACTCTTCAATTATTATTATGGACTTGTCTATTTTTACTTTTAATTCTGTCAGTTTTCACTGTTCTTCATTCTTTTGTAGAGATCCAGGTTTCTAAGAGGTATCTTTTTCCTTCCATCTGAAGAGCTTCAACATTTGTTATCATACAAGTCTCTTCTTTCAGCTTTCATCTGAAAGTACTTTTATAGCATCTTCCTTTTTGAAGATTATTTTTGTTATAGAATTCTAGGTTAACAGGAGTTTTTTTTTTCAGCACTCTCATATTCAGTGTATTTGGGAAAAACTTACGTTTTTCAAATACCCATTCTAGCCTGCTTAATATTGTATCACAGATGTGATCTATTCGTTATTTTTCAACCTTTTTCTGTGCTTCTATGTGTGTAATTTATATTGTCCTGTCTTGCTGTTTCATGTTAGTTTCTTCTGTATTGTTTAATGTGCTATTAAATCTATCCAGTTTTTTTTTATTTCCAATATTTTTCAGTTTCGGAGGTTCCTTTTTAAAAAATGTATTTTCTACTTTTCATTAAGTTTGTTTTTCTTTGTGCTAATTCTAATTCTATTATTTCCGGCCTCATTTCTATTGGCTGACTTTTTTCCTCTTTATGGCTCTCATGACCTGCTTTTTCAAATGTGATACTTTTTGATTGGATGCTGGGTATTGTTAATGTTACATTGCTGAGTGTCAGATTATAATTTCTTTAAGGAAGGTTGAATTTTATTCTGATGTGCAGTTAGTTGCTTTGGGTCAGCTTGATCTTTTTGAGACTTATTTTTAAAATCTTGTTAGGGCAGGTCTAAGGCTGACTTTACTTTGGAGTTAGTTTATCT
>NW_011905756.1:0-1873 GCF_000151845.1 Pteropus vampyrus
CCTACCAACAAACAATTCTTGGAATCGACCAGGGAGTACCCGTCTGTTAGTTTCTGTGAAATGGGCCTTGGAACCCCTTTGTAACCGGCCTGCTCAATGCACAGCTCTAGGAAACCAAAGAACCATCAATCGGTCGTGGTTCTCCACCATGGAGTCATATTCTGCATCATATGTAGGTGTATGCTATTGATGAAACGTAGCCAAAAGAGTGTGACATCTCCAACGCTGGTAAAACCGCCACCTGATGAGTTCAGTTATATGTAGTGACTGCTGTAAAAAAGACACACCGATCTGGCAGGAACACAAAAGACTTTCAACTCTAGCCTAACCGATTTCATTCGCATCTCAGTTAGGAATGTGACGAGAGAGAAGAGGGATGGTCAATGCAGAAAACAGAAACATGTGCTTAATACATGCAGAGCTGGGAATGTCCTTTCTCTTCCAGGTAAGAGGAGGCCTGGCTAGAGGACTTTTCATCTCTATGAAAACAGGCATGAGTGCAGGAGGCACTGCTTGAGTGAAAAGCGTATGGCTCATACAGAACTAGGTCATGTACCAATGCTGTCCATTTGCATATGCAATGTTAAAAATATTTCTGTAATTTTTTATGTACATCAATCTCATCTACTAGTCTAAATCTCAGGAGGACAAAGACCAAGGATAGTATCTATTTTTGCTAAACTTATATCTCTAGCAAATGAATAAGTGTTGAATGAATAAGTACATAAATGAATTAAGTATACCTTTTATTTATTATTTGGTAGAATCATCATAATCAGAAAATTTACTGACCCAAAACTTCCATTTAAGACCTCTTAGAAGTTATAGTTCTGTCTTTTAGTCAATATAATTGAATATTTTTATCTGGCAGTGTTTTAGGGGTTTGGTTAATGAGACAGTCCTGAGTCTGATTATCTTTGAGTGCACTGCCCAACATGGGGTTCTGTCAACTTCGAAGTAAGAAGTTGATATTGGAGTTACATTGACTTCACCAATATCCCTCTCTGGGGTCCTGGTTTAGTGGCCACCTTACCTCAGCTAGTTTTTATATTGTCCCTTCCTTTAAATGAAACCTCATGAATACTACCTAGCTTTCAGAATGACAGTCAGTGCTATTCAAATCACATGAAGACATCTATAAATATCTCCCTGGATTTCCTATGGTGAATATAAAATTAAATGTACAATACTTATAATACTTTCCCCTGTTAAGTGAATCAATGCTAAATTTTATCCAGTTTTCTAATATAATCCAATAAGGAGAAATGCCTTCCCCACATTTAAAGTATATACTTTAGTAGATACATATCTATATATTAAGTGATTGCAGGTAAAATAAAGATTGCAAAACATAATGTAAACTGTCTCAAGAAACATACAAGAAAAATGTAGTCAGATTTAGTTAGATGTAAAAGCCGCAAACTAAAGGATCTGAATATCTTTTTCTTTCTTGCCAAACCTGATTTCAGATTCAGATGAACTAACATTTACATGATACTTACTATGCGTTTGGCTCTAAGTGAAACAACTGTACATGTGTTATTTGTTTAAAATCCAGATATTTCACAGAGGTAGCAATAGCAGCCAGAGACTGGTGAAGGTCAGGTAATAAGTGGAAGACACAGGATTTGAAACCAGAAATTTAATCCAAGTTAGGTTATACAATCTCCTAGTTTAGTTATCTTCAAATAGTATCTAAAAATAGATACTATTCAAGTGATATTAGTATCTACTTCATTGATACTACTAAGGAGCTTGAAGTAGTAAGCGGTAGTTAATAAATATACACAAAACAGATCAGCACTTGGCACATAATTAATGCTAAACAAGTAGAAGCTGTTTATTTATTTATTTTTATTATTATAGCCCCCAT
>NW_011905757.1:0-2240 GCF_000151845.1 Pteropus vampyrus
TAGTGAAACAAAAAACTAAAGTCTGATTCTTCTCAAATCTACTTACTCTCAGCACTGTTTATTTTCATTCCAGATCATGATTACTATTACTATTTCTGTGTGGGAGTCATGGTTTTTAACAAAAATGAATCCTACCATGATAAGTGGTATAATAAACACAGAGTTTTCTCTCCGAGGCAATTTTCTACTACTATGTTCTACCCTGATTTCACAAAGTAGCAATAGCCATATACTCACCAGAATATACATATGAACTAATTATGCTCTTATGCACAAAAATGGCTCCCAGTCCTCATTAAATCAATTCCTCATTATTTCTTCCTCTAATAATCAGCAAAATTAAGTAGGTTACAATTCAGACTGCTTTTGACAGATATTTAAAATAAAAAAGAAAAGCATAATTATACTAATGTGGCACCTTTTGACATATGGAATGTGTTTGGATTTCTCTTTGTTTAATCACCCCACCTAGCTTTGCAGATGATTAGCAGCAGCTTTCTTCATTACTTAGCCAGCCTTAACATTTATTTAGCATGTTCGAGGAATTGAACTTTGCAGGAAAGGGTGGTTATAGATACTCTCATAACATATTCAATAAGACTTTAAAGAGCTACTATATCTAACCTTGGGAAGTTCAGCCAAACTGCCTGTCGCTGCTTGTAAAACAGTGCAGCTTCAAATAGGAAAAACATGAATTTCCCTAACAGGAGGAGGCAAAGCTTGACTGAAACTCTTCTTGGGTTTATCCATCTCACTGCTATTAAAATGAGCTATTGACTTTCTTCACACCATACAATCTGTTGAGGAAAACTAGTAGAGGTACACACTGGGTAAGAAGCAGGCTAAGGTTATTACGCTATAATAATGAGATGTTGGACAAGTTTTGACAACATGTAAAACTAATTAGCAAGCACTGCTCAAGCACAAAGTAAGTTACCATTATATGATGCATTTAACATTTGGTGTCCCAAATCTCATCTCAGGTTATTCTGTCATTAAGTGCAATGCTGGACTAGAATGCTAACTATTAATAGTGTCTCCTTCTCTGCAAATAAATGACATCTTCGGAAACATATTCTTCCAAAAAAAAATCACCGAAGACAGTCAGATCATTTCAGGGGCACCGATGTACTACTCGTTAGAAAAAAACAGTATCATGATACAGAAAAAAATAAAGTGTACACGAAGCAACTTTTGGATCTAAAAATGTCACACTAAAAATTCAGTCATTATCTTTCTGTGTACCCAAACCAGAAAACCATACATCAAAAATCCAAAGACACCTTAAAAAACTATTTTACTAAGATTTGTGGAAATAGTAGGGTCACAAGGCAGCTCTTCTCTGCAGCCTATAATGAGAGCAGTCTGCAGGGTAACAAAGGGTAGATTTCTCATTTGTGCTTCCAGATGTAGCACAGTGTAGACCCAGCAGCTTCACTAGCAAACCGGAACAGTGAACGTCTAGAATGCAGACCTTACAGGGGAAGACATCCTGTCTTGATGACTTTGTTTATCTTTGGCAGCAATCATCATGCCACTGGAGAACAGGATAGGGGAGCTGAGAAATAGTCTCCAAAGACTCTTGGGACAATATGGGTTTAATTAAGGTGACCTGTTAAGAATGGAGAATTAATTCTGCTGTTAGAATTTTAATTTTTAGTTCCAGGCTGATGTACTAGGCATGGCATTTCTAGTGTAGAATTTCAGTCTTTGCTGGGACTTGGGTCCTCAGTCTAGCAGTCAAAAACTGTTTAATAAATCAGTTCTGATATTCTATCTCGCATGATGACTACTCTAATAATATTCACATAGTTCTTTATAGTGTACAAAGCCAAGTCCTCCAAGCAACTCAATAATGATGACAAAGTTGGAGTTCTAGGGAAAGAGCTCAGTAAACTCAAAGGGAAGAGCCAGGGACTTCTATTTTAATCCCTGTGTTTTCTTAATCAGATTGAGAAATTCAATGCTTAAAGGCAAAGCTTCTCCAGTCCTCAGCATATGCAAATATGTCCATCTCACTCCCCTCCCCCACTGTCCTAGAGTACTCCTATGATCCCAAGAGAAGAGAGAGAAGAATTCAGTGAGATACAACTAGCATTGATGAGATACTTTCTTCTCCCACTCCACTCAGATTTGGCCCCTGAGCAACCTAAAACAGGTCATTCTGAAGAACCAGCAGAAGAAAACTGCAACTGTAACAGAATGAAGTGCTGGGCGTCTTCGATTCCATCTTGTTCAAT
>NW_011905758.1:0-1660 GCF_000151845.1 Pteropus vampyrus
AGGCTTTGCTCTTTTGTCAGCTTGGTGTATTAGAAGAACTGAACAACATTCTATCTATAGTGTTAGTCTAGGGGATCACTAGAGACTTCAGGGGGAAAAGGGGACATCAATGGGGAGTTGTTATTTAAAACGGTTTTACAAAATAGGGGGTTAGACGGAGGGCCTAGGTTGCCTTTGCTTACTGACAAGGTTTTATCTTTCCTCCCATCTTTTTCTCTTCCTCTCCTCCCCTCCCCACCAAAAAGCTTTTTTTCTTTGTTCCTTCAGTTCTTTCTCTCTCTGCCTCCACTTCCCTGATTACAATATCAGAAAGTTTGAGAGGACTGGTTACTGTTTTTAAGTTTTTCATTTGAACCCTTGAGTGTTCCAGAAGCAACAGGCTGTGTCGAAAGCCAAGGATCAATTACCAAAAGGCTCAATTATACACTATGAATACTTTCAAAGTAAAGATACCCCGAAGTAACAAAATATGTTTTGGAAGAATTTAATATTTGGTATTTAAAAAAGCATGCTAGTAGTCAAGTTCAGAATTGTGCTGGACTTCTTCCCATGTGTTTTATGAGATGGTGTTTTTACTTTCATACAGGGAAAGGAGTAACACAAAGTTTTCAGCGTTTAAAGTCTCTAAAGATCTTCATTTGACCCAAAACAAAATAAATACAATTATAAAAATGATTATGAATACCCCGAACTGAAGTTGACCAAAGAACTGAAGAAAAATGGGGTTTCTTTTGATTTTTCTGTACCTGCCTGGCTTCATCAGAAATAGCGAGGTCTGGAAATACAGTGAGTTGATTTAACAAACATTTGCTATGTTACTATTCTTTGACAGGATGTACCCAAGGTGTAGATGACTCAACAGAGATTTTGGGACTCAACACACACCCCATTGAGCTCACACTCAAATGGGGGACTAGTGATATCTCATTCCTGGGACTCAGGACCAATTTGTTAGGCACTGACCAAGTTGACTTTTACCTGTCTTTAGTGTTTAGGAGCCAGTCCCAACCTTTCTGAATGTCTTTGTTAGCATACTATATAACTAAGGAATACTGTTCTCCCCATCTCTTCTCTCCCGGGAGAAAAGTCATGGAAGCCAAAAAGAAGAGACAGACAATAATTTCTGAAGCCTTGGGATTTAACTTAACATCCATTGGTACCAAGTTATGGACCTTGACTTTTTTTTTTTTTTTAAATGACAGGAGGAAGTAAGAATCAACTGGAGAGAAAGGTGTGTGTTCCTGGCAACCATATTAATTCATTGCAGTGATGGAGCCACTCCTTCTGTCTCCCCATTGGCCACCAGTTGCATGGATCCAGTTTTCACATGGCCGTCCTCTCTGTGCGTGATCTGTTGAAAGGGTTACATCTTCTTCAGAACAAACCAACTGCTGGCCTGTATGTAGCTGGACTGTTCAGAGTTTAAACCTAGTGTAAATGGCTTCGCAGGGTCGGGGAGGGGAATATAAGAAGATCTGCTTCTTTCTTGAAGGATGAGAGGTTTGATGCCAACAAGGGAACACAGGTCGTATACTAGGAGAAGGTTAGGTAGTTAAGAAGTACGCAATGCTCATGATATTTGCAAGAGTCAGAACAGGATTCCTTTTTATTTTCAATTTATTTTAAAAATCAAAGTTCTACATGTCCGAAGTTTAAAGAT
>NW_011905759.1:0-1986 GCF_000151845.1 Pteropus vampyrus
TTATATACATCAGAAAGATTTTATAGTACTGAATATGTCATTTAATATAATTAAAATTTCTACTTGAATTTTGTGAAATGTATGATCAAATGTTTAGAAGCACTTGAAACTGGATAATAAAATTCAGCTGTTAGTAGTAATAAGAATATACATTCTGAAAATTGAATTTTGAATAACTATCACTATCATAGTCGTTATATGAAGGGAAGATAAATAAATGGTTATTGAGGTTACTTTGAATGATAAATAGAATTCTACTGAAAGAACAGTTTGTTATTTGCTCTCCGAGAGAAGTTTGATGGAATTTTAGGATCCACGTGACAGGCTCTCTATCTAGAGCTTGTTTCTACCATCCTTTATTTAGGCCACATTAATCCAGAATTTGCATTGTGTTCTGTTAATGTTATATTACATGTTGGTCAATTCATTTTTCAAAGGTAACTTTTTACATATATTTACATTTCAAAATATTATATGTAGCCAAAGAATGCACATGTTTTTAAAGTAAAATTATGGCCTCAAAAAATAGAAATTTCAATGAATTGAGGGCAGACAGTTTGAAGTCTGTAAGTATGATTTATTTTTAATTCATTACAAATGTAATCTAAGAATATAAACTGAGTCGTTTTATATGGAGCTTAGGCAATAAAAAATAATTAGTAAACATGTAGTCTACATTCCTCACTGATTAAATATAAATCATTAGAAAGTAGATAAGATTTTAATCTTTGCTTCAAAACTTACATTTTTAAGTGTTTTTTTGAACCTGTTGGCTGACGATGCTAGGCTAATTGTGTTATTTTCTGAAAGGATGTGTGTGTATTTGAAAGTGCTATTATATGACTGTCGTGTTTTACCTCAGCCATTTCTGCAGGGACCTTATTATCTGTAGCTCTGTGGCCTATAGATAACACCTTGCTTCTCTTTGAACAGAACTGGTGTCTAATTGTTTGCCTATGACTACATCTCATTGCCCCAAAGGGAGCTCTAAGCCTTTGAAACATTTCGTAAGCCCACCTTCTGTTCTCCTCTCCCTCAATCAGCTTTTTGTTTGAGTTTACCTTGAAACCTCAGTGTTCTGTTAACTCTCACCATGGTGCTTTCGAGGCAAAGCTAATCTGCAGTGATAGTTTTTGAAACTTTGGGTTAGGATGCACTGCCTTAAAATTAAGAACTATGTCTCAAACAAAAATTGAGTGAAAAGTAAATGTTTCCATTGATGAGTTTTATATAATATAAAAATAAATATGAACAAAAAGAATAACCATTCCTATTAGACTTCACAAATTAAAATAAGGTTGAAAGTTATTTTTTTATTTTAATATTTTTTTCTGAGATGGTCATGTATACGAAATGATTAAAATGGTTAAAATCAGAGATTCTATAAATGGCTAATGTGTAGAGCCAGATGGGTGATAGAGTAATTAGGGGGATTGTTTCATAAACTATATAAATGTCTAACTAATATACTGTATACTTGAAACTAATAATAAAATAAAATATAATGTTATCAAAATTAGAGCTGCTACAGTATACATACATTTTATCGACACAAAATAACTGTACAGAAATCAATTTTTTCTCTGTGAAACTTTTCATAAATTGGCTATCAAATTTTAAGGGTGAGCAAAAGAATAAAAAGACAGTTTGTAAACAAAAAATTAAAATCGGAAATAAAATATATCTTTGTTTTAAATATATGGTACAAGTAACTAAAATAATATGAAAAAGTCAAAAGACATTGATAAAGTATCATCGATGATCATAATAGTATGATGAATTCTACTTACTAAGATTTTAACGGAAGACTATTTTTAATCTATAACTGTTCTAATACATGTTTATGTAGGATTAATGAAGTAGCTGGAAAATAAAAATAATTGAGGAGACCAGACAAAAACAAAGTATCCCCCCCAAATATATATTTTGAAGAAAGATATCGTGGGAGACCTGATGATTTAATTGGCATCCTTTTTTGCAAGAGAG
>NW_011905760.1:0-1391 GCF_000151845.1 Pteropus vampyrus
GCGGGCCAGCACAGTCCCCTGGGTGGCGGGGCGGCGGGCTTGGGGGCGCTTGGAAAAGGGAACTCCGGAAAAGCCCAACGGCCCGCCGCGGGCTGGTCCAGGTCCAGCCTTTGCTCGAGATTCTAGTTCGTCTTCAGCGAGGCCCAAGGTTTGGACACGCCTTGCACGGGCATCCCAGAAAAGCGTTCGAACCTGACTCGGGAGACGGATCATCCAGAGTTCTAATACTTATTCTACTGGGCAAGTCGCTTAACCTCTCCAGGCCTCTGTTTTGTCTTGGGCAAAATGGGCGAAATAATATCTGTGCCCTGGGATTGCTAGGAGGATTAAATAGGAAGTTCCGCGTAAAGGGTTTAGCACAATGCCTGGCACGTAAAGTGAGCTTTAACTGCTAGCTATTAGTTTTATCCAAAGCCTGCCTTCCTGCGGCTTTATGATCACTTGCTGGATTTCAGTAGCTTCTTAAAATTTCACTTTGCTGCTGCACTCCCCTCTTCTTTGAGCATAGATCAAGAGGCCAAAAGATGCCGCTACTTTTTGGAATATTTCCCATCTGTGAATGGTCCGGGCTTTGGGGGCTTCCTGGCTTGCAAACGGCTTTTGACGATTGCCCCAGAAACACCCTTTTGTTATCAAGTCCACCAAAGGACCAGCCAAAAGAGTGACTGGTAGGAAGACAGTGATAACAAAAGATGGACTGAGAACAGGAAACAGAAATTGAAGAAGCTCAGATAGGGAGGAGGCTGCATTCATTACATTAAAAATGTATTATGCCAAGATTTTAACCCAATGCAAAGGTAATCAGAAACATGCGTTTTAGTCAAAGTTTTATCTCTTACTAGCTGTTTTACTTTAGGCAACTGAGTTAACAAATGTTCATTGAGTGCCTATTATGTGCCAGGCCCTGTGCTAGGCTGTGGAATTACAAACAGGAACAAAATCTAGACCCTATTATCCTCAGGAGTTTATAGCCTAGTGGGAATCAGATAAGCATGGGTGCCTTGGTGGAAGGTGCTATGGGGCCCTGAAGGGAGGCTTGTTAACAATCTGGGGTGAGTCACTGAGCCTCACTGTGCCTCATTTTCTCCATCTGAGGTTGGAGGCTAGCAATACCCACCTGGAAGGTTTATGATAACTAGCAGCTGATCCTTTCTTCATCCCCAGGACCTAACTTCCTACCTTCCACCCAAAAGTTCAGCACATTCTGCCTTTCTTCAGCATCCAAGTAGCTGCCACAATCCTTGAAGGCCTATAGGAGGAAAACGAGAGAAAATATAATGTATTGAAAACCATCATACAGCACAAGAGCCGTGTATCCTTGTTATAAACACTGATGTCAAAGGTACCTGCTACACTCCACCATACTTTGGGCACTAAACAGAGATGATGGT
>NW_011905761.1:0-2434 GCF_000151845.1 Pteropus vampyrus
GGAAGATAAAGGTAGAATTTCTGCTGTGAAGCCTGGATATGTCCTCCATGGAAGAATTATTCTAACTCTCATGGCGATCACAAGCCAAAGAAGTGGCTAAAGTCACATTTGCTCTTTTCAAATTCCCTTCTGGGCTGTGGAAAAGGCCCATGCTGGCTAGGAGACTGACACTTCCAGGACTACCTAAATATGCGGCATACAACACAATGCTGGAATATAGTAAACACTCAAAACTAGTAAACAGAATAGACAAAATGTCCTGTCATCACCGTGTTTACATCTTGGAGACAAGGAGACAAAAATTATATAATATAAAAAAGTAAAATATATAATATGTTAGTAAAAAACATACTCTAGAGAAACATCAAGCAGGAAAAGATAACAGGAGATGCTGATTAGGGTCAGAAGTAATGAGATGGTCAGGGAAGGCTACTTGCTAAAAGAGCTGAAGGAGGTGAAGGAGAGAGTTGTGCCTACCTAGAAGAGGAGCGAGAGGTACTACAAGAGATCTAAGGTAGGCTCATGCCAGATGTTTTCAAGAAAGAGACAGGTGTGTATAGAGAATAAAGAGCAGAGTGCCTGAGCTAAGCATTGTTTTCTCATCCTAGATGTTTTCAATAAACTGTTAGGTATTCGATTGGCATTTTTTTTAACCATTCCCTAGAACAAAGACTTTCAAATCTCTGCTCAGGGAAAGCAAAATACCTGTTTGGCATTTAGTTATTCTGCCTCTTTGATCTCTTTATTCTACAAGAGATTTGTCTCATTCCTTTTTCATTCATGGCATTGACTTTTTCAAACAGTAAGGGCCAGGTATCTTGTGGAATGGTCTTCCATCTCAGTCTCTCTAATCCCCGCCCCCCTTGTTGATCCAGACAAAAGTGTGAGCAAGGCTATGCTACAGAGGTGATACTCTGTTCTTCCCGCTGCTTCCCAGGAGAGGCATATCCACGTGCTGCACCATCAATAATACCACATGGACTCTTCAATTAAGGTGGTACCCTGGATCTCACCTTTGTACGAGTGCTTTGCCTGCTTCGTCACTAGTAAATAATCTCAATGACTGCATGATTACCGTATTCCCTAATTCTTTTCACCTAATGGTTTTAGCAATAATCTATGAGTCTTTTCTGAGTGATTTTATTACACTGATGCTTTTCCAAAGGTGATTTTTTTTTACCATTTTTAAAAATGTATTTTGTATATTAGCTGATATTATTCTGTAAAAAAGAATTATCTTTTGGTAAGTCACCTTTTTTTTTTTTTTTTTTTGCCAGGGATGAGAAAGGGATGGCATATTCTGAAATTTTCATGACTCTTGGTCTTGAAAATACTCAATAAAATATTTTCCTTGTTCAGAAGTAAACTAGGTTAATTGTCAAAGAAAATCAAGTGGTCCTTAGATTATGAATTATGTGTTCAGCTAAATATTTCACCACTCTTTAAGAGGACAGAGCATACTGGGTGATACTTCTCAGCACTGGATTCCTTATTGCCTTTTCTCACCTAGTTGGTCTGTCTCTTCCCTCCTGTCAGCACTGGCTCCATCTGGGGTCTCACAGACTTAATCAACTAAATAGATCTCTCAGAGGTTTTGTGCAGAGTTGGGAGTGTTATTGAACTTTGCAGTAAGATGCAATTCAAAGCTCTGGGCTAGGAGATTAGAATCATGGATGCTATTCTAGACCCTGATACTAACTAGCTCTGTGAACTTCAGTTTCGATATCTGTGAAATGAAGATGCTAGACTTAGGTTCTTCCACTTTTATTAGTTTGTCCTGGGATTCTACATTACTATAGACTTGTTCATAAGATATATTAATGGATTTTTTAGTGTTTTACTCATTCCTAGATACTTTCAGAACTATTTGTGAAATTTGCATTTCCCTAAAAATAACTCCTTGAGTCCACATTCTAGCTGTGATAGCTGATACCATTATCATTGCCAGCAGTTACTGGGGGCTTACTGTGTGCCACATGATGTGCCAATGCTTTACATAGATTATCTAATCATTTCAATCTTCAACAAATCTAATATGATAGGTGCTGTTATTATCTGTTTTAGGGATGAGGACACTTAAGTTTAAAAAGATCTTGCCCAAGATCTGTTAGGAAGAGCTAGACTCAAGTCTCAAACTTAGGTTTGTCTATTTCAAAGCCCATGATTTATACCCTTGTGCTATATTTGCTCCCATATGGGCACCATAGGAATGATAAATTACTGGGCACTTCTGGATGCCTCTTGCAAAATCACTAACCTTGCAGGGAGAATAGATTTGATCCTTAGATCTCTCTTCTCAGTATATACCCTTGGTGCTCATTATAACCCCATCTAATGAATATAGACTCAGAGAATTATCAATGGTAAATCCACTCCCATGATTTCACCTTTAAAATGTTTTCCTTAAATATTTTAAACCTTTATTTTTAAAGAG
>NW_011905762.1:0-2910 GCF_000151845.1 Pteropus vampyrus
GGGGGAGTTTGGTAGGCAAAATGGGTAAAGGGGGCAAAAAGGTACAAATTTCCAGTTATAAAATAAATAAGTCATGGGATGTAATGTACAGCATGGCAACTACAGTCAATAATAATGCACTGCATATTTTAAAGTTACTAAGAGAGTAAATCTTAAAAGTTCTCATCACAAGAAAAAAAGTTGGTAATTATGCATGGCGATGATGTTAACTAACTTATTGTGGTGATCATTTTGCAATATACACATATATTGAATCATGTTGTACACCTGAAATTAGTATGTTACATATCAATTATACTCCAATTTAAAAAGTCAGACAAAAGGATATATATTATTTTATTGATATAAAATTCAAAGTAAAAAAATTAACCACAGTATTCTGTGATTTATTCTGAAATGGTAAAAGCAAGGAAGTAATTACTACAAAAAGCAAGGTAATATTTATCTTTGGGGCAAGAGAAGGCCATTGGAATCAGGAAGAGGGACTGGAAAGGAACACGTGCCTGCAGTGCTAACAATTTTCTATTTCTTGACATGAACAGTGGTTACCTGGATGTTCAGTTTATAGTAATTCATCAAATTATACATGTATGTTGAATGCACTCCTTGGTTTCTGTGCTATATTTCACACACACACACACACACACACACACACATAAATAAATAAAATAATTAATTACTATATTAATAACTGAATTATGCAAAAGGAATAAATCACAAACTCCCTCAATATGGTTTTGATATAAGGAAGAGGCAGCAAGAGAACTAAATATTAAACCAAGCTATATTCAGAGGCTGCAATGTGCTGCCTGACCATGAGAATCCTACAAAAACAAAGAAAGATTCCAGCTGGGATCATTCACAACCCATTTACCCATAACATGAAAGGAAAACAGTCTTTAAGTAGTACCCTACACAAAATAAACCTAACCATTCATTCCCTACAGCCAGACCATGGGGAATCTATAGAACAAAGGTTGGGATTGCTAGCATGCCTTTAACACTATATACCCATTCTTTTCACCCTGCATACCCATACTATCAAAAGAAAACAGGGAAACAAACTCGTTAAATTATAATTCATAGAAACTAACAATGAGATATAAACTGAATTCCCAGAATATTTGAGGTCCCTCTCATTGTTCAGGTCTCTGTCTCATTCTCTGTCTCTGAATGGAGACCATGCTTTGTCTTTGGAGCATTATTCCTTCTCTAATAAACTATCTTTTTGTCTCTATCTCTGGCATGCACTTGAATTTCTTCCTGCTCGAAGTCAAGAACTCTCTCTTTCTCAATGTAGGACTTGAGTCGTCACTCAGTGGGATTCACCCAATCCTGCATCATTTTCAACTGAGAACATGGCAAATCACATAATGCTGGTGAAGAAAAAAAAAACCTGGCTAAATTATTGAGAGATAACATGACTGTACTTTGAGTGATTTTAAAGAGATTTTCAGTGTTAATTTTGATAGTGTGCAATTGTATAATTTCTGCCTTACTGACAAACATCAAAAACAAACCCCTAACTCAGATGCCACTCTACTGTATAACATTTTGATAAACCATCTTTCTGTGTCTTTATTTTCTAAACAAAATGGGATTAAAATGTATCCAATGGCTTCAAAGTAATTTACAAAATCAAAAATCAATAACAACAAAGAAACCATTATCTGCATTCTCTCAGGATTTCAGAGATTAAAGACCCACCAGGGGCAGGTGAAGTAAAGAGCTGAGAATTGAAAGGCCATTTTTATCCCTGGGTATACTTGCCAAACCAGAAAGCGCTACAGGATAAGAACAAAGGCTTAAAACCAGGTAGAGAGCTGCCTACTGGGTGTTAGAGAAACCATCACACAGGGATAGTGATGACAAAAATACAGATCAAGGGTCTTACATACCCAACATGGACACACCTCAAAGATAGTTTCTAAATTCTGAACTCATAACACGAGCATACACAGCACGGTTGGAAATCTCTGAAAAGTAGAGCTGAATTTCCTGGAGTCCCAGTTGAAAGTCACATAGGGCCATGCCTTAGGAATAGAGAAGAAGCAGAGTTATTTCAACTGCAGCCAAGCCATGACTTGGCTCACTCCTGGATAGTATCAAAATCAGCTCTCCCACTCTATCTGCATAGCAGAAAAAAGATAAACCTTTTCTGGAGAAAAACAATATTATATGGAACCTCCACAGTTGTCTACAAACAATGTCCAATACTTAATTTTAAAAAATTACAAGGCATGTTCAAAGAGAGAACTATCTAACCCAAAAACCAAGAAAAAAAATTACACAATGAAAGCAGATCTATAGTTGATCTTTGTGTTAGAGGCTTTAAAAGTAACTAATACATGTGTGTTCAAGATACTGAAGGAAAAAATAAAAATATGACTTCATGGAAGATTTCCCCATAGTATTAGAATATATCATTAAGAATTAAATGTGTATTTCAGAACTAAAAAACACTACAAATTAAATTACAAAATCAAGGATGACTTTAATAAGACATTGGACACAGCAAAAAATTCGTTTAATGACTAGAAAATAGAACAATAGAAAATATACAAACTAAAATTTTAAAAAGAATGGAGGAAAATAAAACATTAAAAAGCTAATAAACATCTTGGACATAATTAAAGAGTTTAACATTCATCTGGATTGGAATCTCATAAAGGAAGCAGAGAGAAAACTGGGCAAAATAAACATATGACAAGACAGTAACAATTTTTGATTTATGTTTTCTGTGCTTTTTTTCATTGAAATCTTCAAAGAAATCAGAAGACAATTTGAAACTCCATTTTCAAATCAGAGAACCTAGGAGCTAAGACGAACATTTTACTGTCATGATTCAATTCATCACTTGATACACTATAGAAAGCACAATCCTTGGTAAGATTTAATAGAACTAGCTCT
>NW_011905763.1:0-2221 GCF_000151845.1 Pteropus vampyrus
ACCTTAATGAGAGCCCTTTCAGGGGCACGTTAACCTTGAAAGCCAGCCTGTGGGAGCCTAGGAACACAGGGGAAGTGACAGCGAGTATCCTCAAGCCTTTTAAAAGTGAGACAGTGAAGGATAGGAGATGGTGTGGGAACCGTGGGGGCCACATGGGGTCTCGGGGTATGGTCATCAGATGAAATATGGACACCCAGCTAAATGTGAACTGCAGACAAGCAATGAATAATTTCTCAGTATAAATAGGTCCCATGCAATATTTGGGACATGCTTTTGTTAGAAATTACCTGTTGTTGTTTTTTTTTTGAAATTTGAATTTGCCTGACCGTCCCTTAGTTTTATTTGCTAAATTTGGCAAACCTAGTTAAGGAGAAGTTTTGGTTCTCTTTTGAGTGGAGAGACTTGAGCAAGGTGACTTATGGATTTTAAAGACTAGAAAGGGATCGTGAGGAGGCGGTGCCGGGTGCCCAGAACTAGGATGAAGTGTCGGGCTTAATGGGAGGGTGGGGCCCGATGATTGCAGATGCAGGTAGGCTCCTGGGCTTGATGGAGGGAAGGAGAAAAGGAGAGGGGTGTCTGCCAGAATGTTCTCTGGGGTCCTCTGCGGGCATGGGGGCGGAGGGGAGGCTGGAGGATGAGAGAAGAGAGAACTCCTATTGGAGGCTTGGAGAGCTCATTCTGCGTGAGCCTTTGACCCTGCAGGGAGGAGTGCAGGTCCACCATGGGGCTGGGTTTCTACGAGGGCTCAGAAGAGCCCCAGCGGACTGTCCCTGGGGCTGGGATTTTCCAGGAGGAAGTGACAGAAGGTCAGTGGGATGAGGAAGTTGAAGATATTGGCAAGAGAGTGACCAAAGGATTCAAAGTTCAGATTCACACATTAATTCTGTACTTATTATAGAGGCCATTTTAATACACTATTCAGTCTTTCTGAAGAGAGGTTACTGAAAACACTTATCTGCACAGGGTGATGACAGGGCACCAGCAGCCCGCAGCCTTTTCTAGGGAATGAGAATTTCAAGGGGGCAACGGACATCAGCAAGAGGAAGACGTCAGCTGACATGTGCTTCCTCCCTCACTTCCTCCCTTCACCTCCCACCCTGCCCCCACCCCTGTGGGACAGAAGAGGCACAGAGCCTTTGATACCAGAAAATGGCCTTGACAATGACAAAGAAAGGGCTACACAGCCTGTTTTATACATTGTATCCTGGAGAGAATTCACTGTAACCAGATGCCTTCATCATGGCCTGACACCACATTGTATAACTATTCTTTCTTTATTGTCTGCCAACCACTGAGAGCAGGGGTTTGATTCTCTTCTGTAAGTGCCAATAATTATGGGTTGAGTGAGTGAATGAATGAATGGGATCAAGAAGGCTCACCAGCAGCCAGTATGGAAGAGACAACTTCTCAGACACAGAGAGGGAAGACGAGGTGGCATGTGACCAGCACATGCTGGCTATTTAAGAAATCCTGGATTGTACTTTTTCAAGATTACTTTTCACTACAGTATTGTTTTTAATTAAAAGTGTATAACACACCAGAATCCACTGAAAACTCCTTTATCTGATTAATAAGGCAATCTGAGGCCATAGAGTGTTGAGTTAAGTTCATGGGCACTGGACCCAGTTGGATTACTGCCACCACTCCTTTGTGGCTGAGTTTACAGAACTCTCTAAGCTTCCTCCTCTACAGAACGACATGGGGCCACAGTGTCCCTCACAAAGCAAGCACTCAAGAGATGATCATATATTCTTATTAAATAAACATAAACAACATGTGTAGCCACGCTCGGTGCAATAACACTCGCTTCTGTTAAGTAATTTAATATTTCCGATTGCAACATAACTCAAAGGACTTATAATCACACACTCGGCAATTGTGGGATTTCCAGACACAGACGCTAGCTGGTTTGGTTCTAAGAGCCCCCAAGAAGCCAGCCCCGGCAAAGCTGTTGGAAGTGGGGATGTGAGCTCACCTGCTGTGCGACCGCAGTCTGTTCAAACAGGCTGTTTTCCATCCCTTTTCGTTCACCGAAAAAAAAAAACACAGAAAGTTGAAATTAGCGTGGACTTCCCATAACTATAAAACATTCCCTGTATTCGACTTTACACATTCATCCTGCGTATGTCTGACAATGAAACAGTATTCTCTTACTTTCGAAAGACAGATTCCCACATGGCTTGTGTAATGTTCATGAATAAAAATGTTTTGAAAAAAAAAA
>NW_011905764.1:0-1238 GCF_000151845.1 Pteropus vampyrus
CTTAAGCCACTATAGCTTTGGGTTTTTCTAATCTGATACACTATTCTACATTTTCCTTTCAAAGTTTCATAACTTTACTTTTCACACATAGCTCTTTAATTCATCTGGAGTTGATTTTTGCTTATGTGGGAGGTGGGAATCTAATTTTATCCTTTTTCCATATGGACAGTTAATTGTCCTAGCATCATTTATCGAATAGTCCAAAACAAAATAGAAGGTATTTTTGGAATAAATTTAGTAAAAATTGCTGAAGACCTTTATAGATAATATTGTAAAATTAACTTAAGGATGTAAAATTTTAAAATGCTTAGATACACAGAAAAATATACCGTGCTCACAGATGAGAAGGTAACTCTCCCCTAAATCAATCTGTAAATTCAATGCCACCCCAATCAAATCCTGCTGTGGGTTTTTCAAGTTACATGTGCAAAGATAAACTTAAAAAAAAAAAAAAGTTTAAGAACTTAGAGGAAATGAAGGCAGGAAAATAAGATGAAACCAGAGGTGAGGGCGTGTGGTTGTCAAAGGTGGGCCATGTATCTCCCTTTGAAACTTTCGGGCACGGATACACAGAGGGAAACGTGATCAGTTTTTATCTAAAAAAAATAAAAGCACACCGTTGCCAGGTAAACAAAGCTGTTCCCGGAATAGGTGGACAAATGGGGTGTGGGGTGAAGGCTAAGGAGCACAGGGTTTATTTTCAGGGTGATGAAAATGTCCTAATATTGATTTTGATGTTTGCACAACTCTGTGACCATAGGAAAAAACTTGCATTGTGCACTTTAAATGGGTGAATTGTATGGTATATAAGTTACATCTTAAGAAAGCTGTTAAAAACTAAAAGGGGAACAAAGAACACACAGGCAGGCCCTGTAGATGTGTGGGCGTGAGTGAGCGGCTTCCTGACAAGCCCTCTAGGATAAACTGGCTCTAAGTCGGGCCTGGGGGGCTCTGTGGGGCAACTCGCTGAAAGGGGTCATTACCTAAAAGCCTGTAAAATCTCAAGATTTCCCAGTCCTGACCCAGGATGGTGAGTCTGAGCCCTCTGGTGGAGATAACTAGCAGGCAAGCCAGACCTGGCCTGGGCCCTTGGGAAGCCATATCTTCTGCCTACAGGAGAACGCTTCCTTTTTTGTTTTTTTAAAAAAAACTTTTTATTGAGGGATCACATAAAAGTACACAAATCAGAAGTGTTCGGCAGGTTGGATTTTATAAACTGAATAGTTTCATGCAACCAG
>NW_011905765.1:0-2279 GCF_000151845.1 Pteropus vampyrus
AATTATACCAAAAAATTAAAAATATATATTGCTATGAGGTAGGTATTATTATTTTACCTGTTCTATAGCTGTACACAGTAAGGCTTGAGGAAGTCAAATTGCACCAGGTGTCACACTCAGGCATTCAGACTCCAGAGCCTGTGCCCTTAAACACTGGGCTGGGTTCCTGTGTGAGCTGAAACTTGGTCCTCTGCAGGACTCAAGACAGCAGTAACCCAAAGATGCTGTCCCCAACTCCATTTGGAGAATCTCCTACAGGAAGAGAGAGCAGCCCTTCTCTCCTCTCTCCCATTTTTTCTACCACCTTCCACCCTCTTCTCATCTCAGCTTGGTTCTGTTGTTTCATTAACTATTAAGACCCCAATCCCTGCCAAGCGACAGCCGGGCTGGGGATGAAGTGCACACATCCCAGCAGGGAAACACCCAGCAGAGGACTGGCAGTGATTTGGGACTGAAGGATCCAAGCTTTCCAAATTCCCCAGGCGTCAAAGGGGTCCCGTTAGGAACTGAAGTGTACCCACTCTCGATAAGGCAAAGAGCATACACCAGAGAAAAGTGAGTGATCATAATTTAAGGGGTGCTGTAGAAATTAATTTTGTATGCCTCCTCCATTAGTAGTGTGTCTGAATTAACTTCGATGTGCAAGTTATCCTGTTAATCTTTGATACGAAAAAAGAATGTATCGTCATTAACCTTCTTAGCCCTGACTTTAGCAATGCAGTCTTTCTATTAGCTCTAATAGAAACAGCATTATCTCTTGGCATCTCAGTACTCTACCTATCTGTATGCAGTTCCACTAGTCACTGCAAAATCTCTACTGATTCAGAAGCCCATTTTTCAAACGTTTGACTCTAACTGCCCATAAGTCACCAAAAGCTGACTCCGCCTTCCTCTCTCCCAAAGATTCCTTTAAATGGGAATGAATTTTCCTCTGACGGAGCGTTCCAGAAAAATAAAAAAATAAATAAATAAAAATAAAAACCATAATGGCCAGTGGAAGGAAGCTTACAGCATGAGGAGACAGGAATGAATTCTGTGTCATATTGATAAAATGTAAGCTCTGCCAGGCTAGCAGTAACTGGTCTTCAGAGCTCCAGGATCTTTGGGTAATTAAGTTATAGGTAAGCAGGAACTTTTGCTTCAGGGAGTAGGAAAACAAATTAAATAGTATCGGAAGATTAGCTGTTAAAGATAATGGGAAAATCACCCAAATAGTGTAACGTAGTGCATCTTTCTTTCTACGTATTCATTTGATATATGTAAATTACAAGAAGAAAGTTACCTATACTGCCATTTGATGAATAACTTTAATATTCTTATTCCATTCATTCCATACATTCTAATCTTTAAAATGTGATAATAATGGGAAATGTTTGATAAATTGCATTTTGCCAACTTTTTCTTCCATGCACACCTGATCACTGAATAGAAAGATAATCAGAAATTAAAGTACTTCTTAGAAGGGGCGCAGAAAGCAAGAATGAAGTCTGAAATAGAATATTAAAATACAGCATTAGTCCTTGAAAAATAAAACCAGTTTCTCCTCTCAATTAGTGCAACAGCATACAGTTTATAATTTAAAATGTACACAAAAATATCTACATAGGAAACTAAATTGGCTATCTTTTTAGCTTGTAGAAAAGTTCCCGATAATGAGGTTATCAATATTTCTGAGTTCATCTCTGGTAATATGAATAGTTTTTATGTTCTCTTTTTAGATCTAATAATTGTTTTGCTGGCTGCCACATGTATCCTCAAAGGCCTTAAAGCATTGAAAGGGCAGAATAAAATATTTTCCAAGCTTTATTTAACCATTGTTTTTGCCAGTATGAAACCTACCATATACTCCTCATAATTTAGAGCCTGCACTATTATTTACTTAATATTTTTTCATAAAGCAGACTTATTCTAATCTGTTTAAATTTATTTTAAAAGAAAAATATGCTACGTCAAATAGAAAACCTGTACCGCTTGCCATAGATGGAAGGTAAGTGTATCAATACTATGAAAAAACAAACAAACAAACACATTAAATCCTAAGAGGAACGTAAGCCTGAGGTCTGTTTCCTCTTTGTTGTCAAAGGATATTAGTAGAGAAAGCTTAAAGACAAAGTAGCAAAGGTATACAATCTTTGACATAATCAGTAAGATTGAAAGGGAGTTGAAAGAAAATGAATGATCTTCTGCTTCTGTGATATGGTACTTTATCTGTGCATACCTAAAAATACCTTTCATGCCAAAGAAAATAATTTTTCATGTGGTGGTATATAGTCACACTT
>NW_011905766.1:0-2016 GCF_000151845.1 Pteropus vampyrus
ACTCCTTGAGTGTCAGAGTTTGAGTTATACTTCTCTTCTTCTAGGTCAGCCTCTTCACTGTACTTTTAATCTCATTCTCTCTCATCTCCAGGACCATATTTTGTTAGTTTCTCTCTCTTTCTCAGCTTCCTATGTTCTCTTATGTCTTGAGCTTCTCCATATCTCTTCAGGTTATAAACATAATCAACTCCTCTTTTATCCTGATCTTTTATGCACCTCCCAGTTTTTCTCCATTCTTTCTCATATTTGAGCTTCTCAGAAGAAGAACATATACAGTTATCTCCATTTCCTTATTTCTGCTAATTTTTTGGTCTTCTACAATCTGGCTTTCATCCCCTACTACTCTACTGAAACCGTTATTATTATTAAGACCATCTTTATTATATTGACACATTGCTTAATTGCCAAATCTCATGGATTCAAAAGACCTGTAAAATCATTTGTGACATTGTGGAAATTTGAGCACTGATTAATATCAAGGAACTAATTATTAATAATTTTAGGTATAATGTTTTTGTGATTTTTTTAAAAAGTATCTTTTAGAGATAGATAATAAGTACTGAACAATTACAAAGGAATGATATATCTGGTATTTGCTCTAAAATAATTGAACTGAATGTGTAAATAAAATAAGACTTCTCATACGTTAGTGGGCAAAGCTGGATGATAGATATATGGGATTCATTATACTAGTCTCTCACCATTTGTGTTCGAATATTTTCCTGTGACGGTTTTTAATGAATATAAAAAATGGAGAAGGAAGTAACTAATAGCAAGGAGAAGGTCATTACTTAATTATAGCTAAGTATGGCATACAACACAGCCAGTGTTAATAATAAGAGTCTTGTTAAGCTAATTTTCACCAATAAAAGAATTAATTGATATATTGACAGTGGAAGCGTAAGTGCAATGCCTGGCATAAAACAAACATTGAATAAGTATCTATTGACTGAATAAGTTAGTAAGAGCTCACAGCTGGACTAGCTGTGTTGTATAGACAACTAGTTGGATAATTTTAAAGGCTGTACCTTTAGGAAAACCCAGTAGTTACCAATCAGCACACTTATTTTCATAAATAATAATAACACATATGCCAGGCAGTAGTCTGAGCATTTCATGTACATCATGTACATTTTCATTTTCATGATAGCTTCATGAGAGAGATATTACTTTACATATTGTAGAAATGAGAATACAGGTAGAGATCTTCAGTAACTAGCTTAAGGTCGCACAGCAGCAGGTAAAGTAACAAAGCCATGTTAGGATCTCAAGAAGTTATGTTCTAGAGTCTTATTTTTAATCACAATCCTGTACAGCCTCTATTAAAATAAATCTTACAAGATTAATGTTATGTTTGTATGAATGATTTTAGGCAGAACTGAACTTGTCTAAGACATAGAAAGATATTCTGTTTTTTTTTGGTTATTTGTTTGTTTTGTCTCTCAATTCAGTATTCACTTTGTACTGAGTTAAATTATTCTAGGCCATTCAGACTTTGTTACTGTCAGTTGGCTGACCTGTCTGAACTGTAGTGGAAATGTATACTCTGTTGGGATGATTTGCTCAAAGTTGAGACCTTAGTTGTAACTTGGCATGGTAACTTGGAAAAGCGGCTGCATGCAAGATATTACTTTAGATAGTTTAAGCAGAAGACTAGATTGAGGCACAGTTGAAAGTACGAGTGGAAAATCGGATTCAACTAATTTTTACTGTTGATAAAAACCAGTATAATTCTGAATGGTTTTGATAAAATTGGTAAGTATAGGGTGTATTTTGTAGACCAAATGTAGATAAAAGACTACTATTAGTCTTTTATCATTTAAAAAGATTTCTCAATTTTCTTTAATTAGAAGGTGACCCACTAAGAGTTTGGCAGACTCTGAAGGAATGTTTCATAATGAACTGTCTTTTGACACCTTGAAGACATCTTTAGTCATTAGAGCACTGCTCTGATTTTAAGTAAACAATCTCATATTCAGGCAGTTTTGTTTCTGGTTTGAATATTTATAGGTGAGT
>NW_011905767.1:0-1839 GCF_000151845.1 Pteropus vampyrus
CCACCAACAGACGATTGGATAAAGAAATTATGGTTCATATATGCAATGGAATATTACTCAGCCATTAAAAAAAATGAAATCCTACCATTTGCAACGACATGGATGGACCTAGAGGTGATTATGCTGAGTGAAATAAGTCAGACAGAGAAAGATAAATACTGTCGGGAGCCTTAAGCCTGCCCAAAGATAAGAATCACATCCTGAATAAACTCTGCTATCTGTGACCATTTGGACAGCCAGGGCACTGGGAAGCGCCGGCCTTATCTCGTGTCTTTGATCCCCATTCCCCTGCCTGCAGAGCGAGAGCCTGCAACTTCTCACACAGCCCATCTGTTTCTGACCAGCCAGGCAGAAATCACCTTCTGTGGTGGTCGCCAATAAGCTTGTAATGAAATACTCTCTGATCAGTCCCGCCCCTGCCCTCTCCACCTGAGTGTATAAATATAACCACTTGAAAATAAAATTTTGAGGCTTGATCAGAACACTGTCTTGCCTCCACTCTTTTCTCCCACCCATGTTCTCTTCAAGGTGCGGTCCTCCTCGGGTTCTACGCAATAACTAGGTCCTGCGGGTCGGGACAAAATACCATATGATTTCACTTATATGCAGAATCTAAGGAACAAAAAGAACAAACTAATCAAAAACAAACTCACAAATATAGTGGAAAATTTGGTGACAGACACAGGGGAGGGGGGTTGGGGTGCTGGGAGAATGGGGTGAAAGGTAAAAGAAGTAGAAATTAGTAACTGATAGTTGGTCATGGGGATGGGGAGCACAGCAGAGGGAATGCAGTTAGCATTAATATGATGGCTAGGTGGAGGGCCAGGGGAGGGGGGAGCAATTGGGGTATTGTTTTATGAACTATATAGATGTCTAACCAATGTACTGTATACTTGAAACTAACTGAAATAAATAAACTTAAAAAAAAGTTTGGATATCTGATCTTAGCACTTTAAGCTATATTACAAAATCATCCTGATTTGGCAAGTCTCCTTTGGCCTAGTAATTTGAGTAATACAGCAATGAAAGATCTTAAAATTTTCAAAAATGAGGAAATAATCTAAGAGGTATAAGCAACTTATAGTGTGAACGTTGAAAAGAACTCTGGTTACTCGTTTACTTTTAATAACCCTCAACATATTTAAAAATAAACTACGGTCTACTGCCATGCTACCCTGAACAAGCCCAATCCCATCTGATCTCGGAAGCTAAGCAGGGTCAGGCCTGATTAGTGCTTGGATGGGAGACCACCTAGAAAGATCAAGTGCTTTAGGTGTAAAAAATTAAAAAAAAAAAAAAGGGATTGTAAACTGACAAGGTCTTTGCAGTTTGTGAGATCAACCGAGGGTTGCCTCGTCTAATAAATAAATAGATAGATAGATAGATAGATAGATAGATAGATAGATAGATAGATAGATAAAGTGAAATAAACTACAGTAGTGTCTAGCAAAGAGTAGAGAGTAGGCAGAAGCAAGCTTGTGTGTTTTGGGAAAGCTCCTTAAGTTTTTCTCAAAACTACAGATGTAATTCAGAACCAATTCTCTACATATCTAACAGCCAAATTAAAAATAAAAAATTGATTCTATATGTCACAACTATATGCCACACAACTATATGTCAGTGTTCGTACAAAATTCCTTATCATTCCCAATTTTCATACCCTTTGATTCCAAAGGGGATACAATTCGAATTTGCAACATTTTTTTAAATCACATTAAAGTTGGAAGCCACAGAATTTTACAGTTAAACAGCATCTTAGAGATCAGCTAGCCTGAACCTTTTGATTCTTCAAATAAAAAGAATGGCACTCAAAAAATATGCCTAAGATCACAAACAAAG
>NW_011905768.1:0-1377 GCF_000151845.1 Pteropus vampyrus
AAATTCAATGGGATAAATGTCTTAATGCGGGATGAATAAAGCCAAGAGAATCAATTGAAGCATTTGGTTTACAGTATTTTGTATGCAGCTGGTTTTAATTTCAAAATTATTAATAATCTCAAGGCTGACTACATTTCAGTGTGTCCACACATATTGTCACAGCAGAACAAACAGGAAAGACAAGCTGAGAGATTTGGGGGGTTTTGGCTGTGGAGGCATCATCTGTTCCTTAGTATACAGACTTTTTCATTCTTTCCCCTGCCTCCTGCTTCCTAATTAACTCCAAATGGTTCCCTCATTTGTTGTCCTGGCCCTTCCAACTGAGACACGATGCCAGTGATATATGCCATCTTCCTTTGTCTCCCTTCTTTCTAATCTGCACCGTTAACCTATTGTTTTTGTAAAACTGTAAGATTTGTCCACTCTCTTTCCCATTGTCATACTGCTTGAGGTAGACGCACTGATATATTTTAAGATTAAAAATTAAGCCACGAGATAGTAAACAAGCTGAGAGAATCATCTCTGCCACCTGTTACTAACCAAACCATGAATGTCCGGACACAGAAGACTACATATAGGTCCTACTTTGTAAAAATATACACAAAGAAATTCTCTTCCAATAGAAATGTATTATCGTATTGACAATTACAAAGATATATAATTTCAGGGCATCTAAGCTACTGGAAAACTGAAACAAGTAGATTGCTGATGCAAATAAAAACTGGAAAATATTTTCCAGAGGGCTCCTGGCCAATGTGTACACATTTTAAAATGTGCATTATTCTTTTCCTTTGCGTATTACTTGTAAAAATATAACCAAAGAAATAGCTTCAAACTCATGTGCATAAGCTTACTTGTTGCAGAGTTTAACAGTATTGGTAAAAAAAAAAAAAGTTCTATACTTACATTAATATAAAATTGGTTAAAAATTAACATAAACATAGTAAAGACAATATAGAAGATGTCTGTGTCATCAAAAATTTCATGGCAATTATTTGTCTCCTGTAATTACTAGAGTCCTCTTGTTTTTCTCATATATTAATTTATTACACTCGTGACAAAGGTTCTCCACTCATTTAGAGCAAGGTTTCCTAACCTGGTATATGTATAACTGAAATACAGTAGAAAGTTGAACATAGAGTGGGAGAGGGCAGTGGGGGACATAGTATCACGAAATCTGCATTCATGCACAGAAGATTAGTCATAAAATGAACACACATTTTGTGATCCAGGAATATTGGGACGATTTTAGCTCAAGCGCTGCTGGGCGTTATTTTGGTTTCTCTGTAGTAAGAGCCGGTCTGACGATCAAGCTAACACAGAAGAAAAAAGAGAACTGAGGGAGAAGCGGGGTGCAGTAGGAGAGGTGAGAAAAAG
>NW_011905769.1:0-2387 GCF_000151845.1 Pteropus vampyrus
TTTATAAATATATAGATTTTATAGATTTTACATAAATAGCATCTTATAGCATCTATTGTTCTATGCCACATAAAATTTATAAAATATAAATGGAAAAATAACTTAAGTAATCAACCTGAGTAATTTATGACAAAAATATAAATATCTCAAGATAATTTCCAAAATGGTCCATTGTGATGAATCTGAGACTGAAATTATATCTAAAGAGTTAATACCTCACATTTATTTAGCATTATGGGAAAAGTGAAGGAGAAGTAACGTTTGTTAAACTCTTACTACTGTGCAAGGTGCTGTGCTAACCATTTGATATGTTATTTTATTTAATTGCAAAACTAGCTACCAATTTGGCTTTAGAGTGCCAATATCATAGATGAAAAAATTAATTTACTTTATTTACTTTGGTAAATTAAGTAGCTTACCAAAGTCACACAGCTACTTAGAGGCAGTGATAAAAAATATAGGATCCGGAATCAGACAGCTTGTATTCACATTCTAACTTTACTCTATTAGCTGTATGATTTTGAGCAAGTTACTTAACTTCCTGTGCCTAAGTGCCCTCATTTACAAAACAGAGTTAACAATAGTATCTAGCACAATGGGTTATTTTGGAGATTATATATATATATGATATAAATATATTTATGAAATATGTTTATACAAATGCATATATATGAAATAAAACATACCCAAATTCTCCAATGACTGTTTTCTTTTTTTAATATGGACTAACATGTGGAAGCAATTTACACCCCCCTAAAACACATAGACGGCCAAATTGCTTTTGCTCCTGGGAAGTCCCTGGGAGAGAAGGAAAGAAATTTCTACTTGATATGACAAGAGGTGCTTCCTGGGAAATTCAAACACGTAACTAGAAACAGACTGACATCCTCATCATCACAGAACTCTCAGGGCCCGGAGTGGGGCTCGTGTGTGAATGGGCTCTGGGTTTTGTAGTACAGGTTACCTAAGTAGCTATGTGCCGGCTTTTCCTCCACGACTTTGATTCTTCTTGCTCCAGTAGGTATCACCAGCACTTCCACATAACCTATAAGATTCAATAAAACATGAAATAAATCTCGAGTTCCTATACGATCTCTTTTCTTAATTGACTTGCCCTTCTTTTTTGGATTTTGGGTTTTGTTATGATATATTAATACTTATGAAAAGGAAAAATTTCACGTACAAAAGCTATCATAATTTCAGGTGGAGAAGTTGTTTGGAAAGATGTTAAGTCTATAGCACATCCAAGGCAAACAGTCAATTGCATTTTATGTAAAAAACTCAATGATATCTTATGAGTTGTGAGTCCGGAGAAAACACAATGGGACAGCAAGTTAGAAACATGTGGGTCTTGGAACAGAGCAATAACCTCAGATTTTGCTCATGGAACTCCTTTAATTTAAGAAGTGTGTAGAAGAAGAAGATGCAAGTGGAGAGAAAACAGCCAGAAGGGAGTAGGTCCCTGGAGTAGCTGAGCTGGAACAAGAGAAACTAAGCCCTCCCCAAGGAGACTAACTGAAGCTGGGGCTGGAGACAAGTAAGTGTAACCATGCAAAACAATCTCGTGTCACCTAGGAAGGTGTCAGACAGGTAGAACACAATTAGCTGTTTCTCAGGAAAGTTTTTTCAGTGGAAGTTTAGGAATGCTCGCTATAAGATAAGATAAAGTGGGATAGAAGTAATGCTCATTATAAGATAAAGTGGGATAGAAGTGAAGATGTACAGAAAAAATCAAAATCAAGACTTCATTTAGTGTAGTCAGTATAGAGTAGACACCTACTTTTGGCTGAATAGTTATGCTTTCAAAATATATTGAGAAAATATTTAATATTCTAGTATATCTGTGTAGCTCCACATATATGAGAAAAGTCTAATTTCAAAATTACTTTTAAAAAGGCACAATAGCTAATCCCAGAGTTGTCGGCTGTTGATTAATTATTCAAATTCCTGAAACTGTTTCAATTATTTGGTCTATATCAAAAGGTAGCATACACCCCACCTGGTGGCAGTGGCTGGAATTAGAGGCATGTGCTTTTTGAATCATAATTTCCATTAGTGAACACTGCTTATTCAATTTAACCGTTTTTTAGTAATAGCAAACCATACAAGCACTATCCTTTTGTTACTTGAACAAATAGGCAGCAATGAAAATAGAAACAAATGCTTACTGCCTATTTATACTCAGAAGTAAGGTAAGAAGGCCTCTGCACCCAATGAGCTTATAATTGAATTGGAAAAACAAGGCAGAAATATCCTATAAAAATGTGAGTCAAATAAAACTTCACAAATTAAGTTTAAAAGATAATTCGCAAAATGATATGGTTACCTCCTTACTAAAGAACATAAACCATGTTGTTTAAACTGCCCCCTGCTCTGCTCACGTCACC
>NW_011905770.1:0-1804 GCF_000151845.1 Pteropus vampyrus
TATATGTATATATGTATATATATTAAGGAAACGTCTTTAAGTGCTTTCAGGTTTAGCAAAACTTTTATACATTTATTGAACAAACTAAGTACCTCATTCAGTTGTTTGGAAAAGCTAACATTGCCAGTATCTTTCTTTTAAATTTTATTTTTATAGGTTCATGTCACAATATAGTGATACAGTGGAACAGTGTTGGAGGACACTCTAATTCCAAAATACCCTGCAGGTAAGGGCAGAAAATGCTATGGAAGATATAAGGTTGTCCCAAAGGCATTGGGGTGGGGTGTTATATATGCTTCATTTAAATCAGATATCCTTCATAACAAAAGACACAAAATAATGGGGCATACACAGCATAGAAATGTATGTCTTTCTTATGGTAAAATTCAGAAGTAGATAATCCAGAGTTAAGATGGTGGCTTTACTGACAAAGTCTTCAGGTCCATGAGAACCTACTAACTTTCTGTGTCATTATTCCTAAAAGTATGTCCTCATGGTCCAAGACTGCTCCTGTAATCACATCCACATTTCAATTGGCAAGGTAAAAGGAGAGAAAAAAAGAACAAAGTAAACACTACATATTGGCATTTATCCCATTGCCAGACCTGGCTAACGTGCCAATCAATCAATTTGCTATAGAAACCATTACTGCTAAAATATCTGCAGAAGACAAATAAGAGAAGAAAAGTCGATTCCAAGAAATTCACTGTTACTGAATTTCATGGTCATATCATTATTAATTTCTTGCTGTTATTTTTATCATAGAAAAATGCTTTCCTGAAAACAGATAATCTGTTCATAGAGTTAACCATATTTGAAATAAATAGAATTATTAGTTAAAAACTCAGGAATAATTGCATGTATTTATGTATGATTTAAAATATTTATTCTACCCTAAAAGTAATATACCTCATATAAATAAATATTTAATGCCTATGAAATATTTTATTTATTTTGATTAGAGTAAAAAACACATTTTTACCGATGATTTTTATTCCTATTAATTTGTCAAAAAGCAAACCATGAGTTTTAGTTTTAGCAATAAAAGAGTAACCTATGTTGGACTAGAGTTCTTTTTTTCATAATTATTATTATCATTGAAATTATCATCTCAAATGCTAATTAAATAAACAGAAAAAATATACTTGGAAAAGATGCACTACCATGTAGTCAGTTATTACTATATACCAGATGTTATAATAAACAAAGTTTTCATCTTGTGGTAGCAGGTACCAATTATAAACTTTGGACAAATGACAAAAAAAAAATTACTATATGAAGAAATGGAAAAGAGAGGGAAATGAAAAATTTGGAGAGACTTAACCACTGAAAAAAGAAGGAAAGTAACATTTGTACGTTCTTTCCATCAAGGCCTCTCTCCAGTGTATATAATAAATGTTGGTTGAAACTCAAATAAAACTTAGAGGTCTTTTGGCTTAAGGTGTAAGAGTATGAACTGTTGAAAATTGATAAGAAAATTCAGGAAAGGAGGAATCCACAGCATAGCGTTTATGGGAGAAACTGGATCTTCTCAAAATCCCCTCTCCACAATTTCTTGGTTGATCTGTGATCTGTGCATGTGACAGGAGGGAATTCCAAAGAGGCTAGAAAAGAAAAACAACTGGAAGATCAAAAGAACAGAGCACTGATTTCAGATGATGTTCACCTATGTGAGTTGAAGTCCCCAACTTTAAATGGCTTGATAATTACATCAGGTTTTTGTTACACCTTCTATAATAATGAGGAGAAAGAAAAGTTCAAAGTGATACATTAATAAGCTAATAGAACAAAAATCGAGACTCTT
>NW_011905771.1:0-2115 GCF_000151845.1 Pteropus vampyrus
TTCAGTCAACTTTTCTTGAAGGTATTTATTCATTAGAATGTTCTGAATTTGTATGATTCTTTTGGGAATATTAGTCAGGATTTACTTTAAAATGAGTGGAAAGTCACATGAATTTTATACCTGTCTAGAAAAACAGGATTCAACTTCCACGAATGTCATGGAGATCTCAGATACACACGGCATTACATCACTTATATGTAGCTGTCACAGAAGAGACAAAAGTATGTATATTGGAGAAGATCCGGTAGGAAATGATAATTGAGGTAAAGACTGCTTTTTGCTCCCAGAATTAAAGCTTCTTGATAGATATAAGGTGATCTTTTCATAATCCATCAAATAACTTGGACATTATTTTCAAAATTGTGCCTTGTTGTTAACAGTGGTTCCTCAGAGGCAGCACATTGCTCTGGCCCTGTACTGCTTTTGTGGACCCATTTGGGAAAGCAGTGAAAATAAAGTGAATGCTGGCATTAATCAAACCTCTCTTAATTTTGAGAGCATCTTGATTTCATTCTTCTTCCTGGGTGGCACTACCACTGTTCTTTTTTATTTTTTTGACTGTGCATACTGATAACCCCATCAGGCTTGAAAAGTGGGAAGACAGGTATGAATACCTAACTTTGGTGTTAGCTCGCTGAATTGAATGAGAGAAATGCGATACTATTTTTAATAAATATGTATGAAATTCATGGCAGTGGGAGTATAATAATCAAAAAGATAGGGGGTGAGGGAAAAAGGAGTGTGAGTTAGGAAAAAAGATCACCGTACACAGTAATTGAATCTTTCAGCCTAGACTCAGATAGCCTTAAGATTAAATAAATAAAAACACTGGGTATTTTTTGTTTAAAATCTGAAAGATGCTTCTAAGAATATGCTATTCTTTGCATTTTCTTACAGAAACATAAAACCAAAGTGGCTATATAACAGGGTAACAGTTTTAGTAAATGTGGTTTGAATTATGTTCAGATTGATACAAAATGATATGCTTTCTGCAAGAGGTGTCTAGTCATAGATTTTTTTTTATTGTTTAAAAGAGTTTAAGATTTGATATAGGCTTTTTAAGAGAGCATCGTCCTTCTTACAAATCTAATAACACTAGACTATAAGCTGCTCAAAAAAAAAGATTACATCCACCATTTCCCTGTCTCCCCACTGCCCCCGCCCCAGTGCCTGCTACTTTGTACATAATAGGAGCTAAGAAATATTGTTGCCTGAATTACTGAAGCATAACAGTCAAAAGCACTTTCATTGCTAAACATAGCAGAACAGAGTGTAACTGCCTTTACACTACCATTATTTCCAAAATCTCTTGCTGCTAATTAATGAAATCTTATCTGCCACTAGAGGTAACATCTATTTAGAACAATGGAAATAGAATATCCTTCTTTTATTCCGTCCTTCTTCCACCATTTATTTGTTTTCATAATAGCAAACACATTTGCGTTGTGTTCGTTACTCATTTTTTTTCTCCCAGCATAGTAAAACTGTCTGCAATGTCAGAAGAGATGTGTTAAGCTCTAATATCCAGCTGTGTGCTGAAATACAGTAAACCACTGGCATGCTCATCACAGTTTCTTCGTGGCCTATTACTCTCTATTTCATTACTATTTAATATTTACGAAGAGCGCCTTCAGCTCCATCTATTCATTTCCTCTCCTCCATAGGCAGCGCCTGTGCATGGCACTTCCTCATCCTTTCTTGCTCCCCATTTCCTGCCCCTATGCTTCCAGCTATTTGCTATCTAGCTCACCCCAGTTCAGGATGTTAAAAAACAAACGAACAAACACAAGTTTCCCTTGCTAACCTCTTGATTTCCAAGAGTCCCAGAAGAAAAGTGAAAATGACTCAGATGAAGGGAAATAGACAAAAGAAATGTGGAATCCAGAGGCAGACGTTCGTTCGGACCAAGTGAGTCTGTTGGAGAGAGGAGTAGGAAGGGAGTGGAGACGTGAGGGCATCACCCTTATACTCTCTCTACGAAGAACCCTGGGAGGGAGCCAGGCACACAGATTTAAGGCAGCTGTCACACTGTAGACAGTGTGCTTAGTCTAACAATGTGTTGATTTCTTTTCCTTTTCAAAGGCACCAACATTAAAATAATAAGACTTCGTGTAC
>NW_011905772.1:0-1423 GCF_000151845.1 Pteropus vampyrus
TAAATGCCTAATACAAGAACTAATCAATGATAGAATAAAACCTGGTTCTAATCTCTTTGGGAACTCATAATTCAGTAGCGAGATAGCCACGTGAGGCTCTAGGACAGTGTGACCCGAGCTCTGGGTGTACGTGTGATGCCACGCATTTATGGCAGTTCCATCTCAATCAAGATCTCTGTATATTATTGCCGGTTTAAAGTTCAAGGCAGCCATGGAGCCCAACTGTAATTCTTCGAAGCCATTATTCTTGAATCTGTAATCAAAACTGTACACATATCTCATCCCTCACTAGTTTGTGTCTCTTTCCGGCCAGAAGTACAGGTTTAAGTTACCCACAGTGAAAAATTACAACAGTGACTAGGTAGAAATAACCATAATTAAGCCCTATACTGAAACTGTGGGAAACACCACATGCACTTATGGTCTTTTTATGAGATTGCCAAAGTAAGCATAGCATTTAAAGCAATGCGAGGAACTACAAAGAGGCTGACTTTTGTTTTCTTCCCTCTGCCCCCATTCTGTTTCAGCTGCAGGGGGTTCTCTCATCCACTTAGATTATTCAATCAATGAAGCCTTGCTCAAGTGCCAGAGAGGTCATTTTGGCATCTGTCAAAGGAGAGGTGAACACCAAATCACACTCTGCCAACCTAGGAGATGGCAGGTTAAGAGATCTTGGTTCGTCGCAAGAAATATTTTTAGCCGTCATAATCTTTTTTATGATTTTTTGTTTGTTTGTTTGTTTAGAATAGTGCTGAGTTCTGCTGGTTCTTTTTTCCTCCCTCAGGAGGAGGGAGCTGCCACAGTTGTATTAGTCTGCAGTTAAACCAAATGTCTTTATTTTGAAGAAAAACGAATCTAAAGAAAGAAGCCTAAGAACATGATTTAGTAGTTTTTTAGGTAGGGGTCAGTTTAGTATGAGTAGTTTAAGCCTTCTCAACTGTTTTATTCAACCAAACAAAGGTTTTTTTCTCCCTACCATTTCCCCCAAAATGAAAACTTCTGTCCCAAATCCGTACTCGCACAGGTATTTCCAGGAGTGTTGACTTTTATAGCTATTGGTAACATTCGCTGTGACAGCGTGTGGCCTACCTGATCTGGATGTGCCTCTCTGAGCCCAGTGGGGCGGGACAGACACTTTTCTGTTGTCTTTGCGCAGGGTGAACAGACACCGGCAAGACCAGGACTGTGCGCTCCGCGTCGAGATTTGTACGCATGCGTTACAATTCCTTCGGGAGTTTAGCGTTTTGAAATTTCTGGTTTGAACAATCAAAGCTATTAGGGTAGAAGTGTATGTGCTCTTTCCCTTAGAGACTTGTAGCCATGACCTGAAGTCAGCAGGATGGGCAGGATGGGTGAAATGTGGTTTTCCAGGTAGTTCTTTTAGCCTATGGAGATTTGAAGCCCTAAAGAGCCTCCTTTTACT
>NW_011905773.1:0-1846 GCF_000151845.1 Pteropus vampyrus
CCCTACCCCCTGTATTTGACACCCCCCCTTACCCCGTCTACCTCCCCCCTCCTCCCTCATACCCTACCCTCAGGTAACCACTAGTCTATAGTCCATGTCCATGAGTCTCTGTTTGTCCTGTTCCTTTGTTGCTTTTAGGTTTATATCACACATATAAGTGATATCATGTGATTTTCAACTTTTTCTGTCTGGCTTATTTCGCTTAACATGATTATCTTGAGGTCTATCCATGTTGTTGCAAATGGCAGCATTTCATCTCTTCTTATGGCTGAGCAATATTCCATTGTATATATGTACCACAGCTTCTTTAGCCAATCATCCATCTCTTCGCCACTGTCAATAATGCTGCTATGAACATCGGTGTGCAAATATCTTTATGGATATGATTTTTTAAGTCTTTGGGGTAAATATCCAGTAGAGGGATTGCTGGATCATATGATAGATCAATTCTTAGTCTTTTGAGGAACCTCCATACTGTTGTCCATAGTGGCTGTAACAATTTGCAGTTCCATCAGCAGTTTATGAGGGTTCCTTTTTCTCTGCATCCTCTCCAGCATTTGTTATTACTTGCCCTGTTGACTATAGCCATTCTAACAGGTGTGAGATGATATCTCATTGTGGTTTTGATTTGCATTTCCCTAATAGCTAGCGATGTTGAGCATCTTTTCATATTTTGTTGGCCATTTGTATGTTCTCTGGGGAGAAGTGTCTGTTCAGGTCCTCTGCACATTTTTTGATTGGATCGTTTGTTTTTTCGTTGTTATTGAGTTGTATGAGTTTTTTGTATATTTTGGATATTAGACCTTTATCAGAGGCATTGCTTGCAAATATATTTTCCCATTCAGATGGTTGTCTCTTTACCTTGTTGATGGTTTATTTTGCTGTGCAGAAGCTTTTTAGTTTGATGTAGTCCCATTTGTCTATTTTAGCCTTTGAGGTCAAGTTCATAAAATCCTCTTTCAGTCCAAGGTCCTTGAGTTTAGTTCCTATGTTTTCTTCTATGTATTGTATTGTTTCAGGTCTTATATTCAGGTCCTTAATCCATTTTGAATTAATTTTGGTGTGTGGTGATAGATAACAGTTTTTCTTTTGTAGGTGGCTTTCCAGTTTATCCAGCACCATTTATTGAAGAGGCTTTCCTATCTCCACTGTATGTTTTTGGCTTTTTTGTCGAAAATTATTTGCCCATATGGGTTTACTTCTGGACTCTCGATTCTGTTCCACTGGTCCGTGTGTCTGCTTTGCTGCCAATACCATGCCGTTTTGATTACGGTCACTTTGTAGTATAATTTCAAGTTAGGCAGAGTGAGGCCTCCAGTCTCGTTCTTTTTTCTCAGGATGGCTTTGGCAATTTGGGGTCTTTTGTGCTTCCATATGAATCTGATGATTTTTTTTGTTCTATTTCTTCAAAAAATGCCAATAGGATTTTGATGAGGATTGCATTGAATCTGTATAATGCTTTAGGTAATAAGGTCATTTTAACTATGTTGATTCTTCCAATCCAAGAACATGGAATATCTTTCCATTTCTTTGTATCTTCTTCGATTTCTTTTAATAAATTCTTGTAGTTTTCATTGTATAGGTCCTTTACTTGTTTCATTAAATTTATTCCTAGGTATTTTATTCTTTTTGTTGCAATTGCGAAAGGAATTATCTTTTCCACATCTTTTTCTGACACTTCATTGTTAGAGTATAGGAACACAATGGATTTTTTAACATTAATTTTATAACCAGAAAATTTACTGTATTTGCTTATTGTTTCTAGTAGTGTTCTTGTGGAGTCTTTCGGGTTTTCTGTATAAAGAATCACGTCATTAGCAAATAGTGACAGTTTGACTTCTTCCAA
>NW_011905774.1:0-2247 GCF_000151845.1 Pteropus vampyrus
CAGATGAAGAAATAAGCTCAGGCCAGGATAAGCAGTGGTGGTGGAGACTGAATCGACACCTGTCTGATTTCTGAACACACACTCGTAAGCACAGGTCATACTGTCACCCAGAACATTAAATCTTCAGTAAGGCAGAAAAACTTCACGTGGTCTATTTTGTCCATTTCTCTCTGCAGTTAAAAATGTATAGCAAAGCTTGTGAAAAGGCCTTAAGTCAGAGGTTATAGGTGCCGATCTCTCGAGTTTGTCAGTGATGTGAGTTACCTGAGGTAGTAGACTTACCGGAAGGAATGTGGGTCCCTGCTCCTACCACCTGAGACAGACGGAGTCTCCCAACCCCTAGTACGAGGAGGCAGGGAGAATAGACGAGGACCAGAATGGCGGCAAGAGAACAGGTATGAAAGGCGCTGGGGCAGCAGCAGAGGGCCGGCGTCCTGTATTCCAGCATACACTAAATAATGGATCTCAAACATTATTGTCCTAATGGAGCTTACATTAGGGGTGGGAAGAAACTGTTAATAATTGTCATAAATAAATAATCTTACATGGTAATAAATGCTATGGGTAAAGGAGAAAGGGAAGGGGTACCAGAAGTGCCAGGATCAGCATATACTTGCTCATCCAGTCAAGTATTTATTGAGCACCTACTGTGTGCCTGGAGGTGTGTCAGGAAAGACGGATGGGGTCACTACCCTTCTGGAGCTCATGGTTTCCATCTCTACTGAAATAAGAAAACCAACAGTAGACCAGGTTTATCAACAGTGGACGGGGACAAGCCATTGCAATGCAACTACTGGGTGCTACCAGGAATGTGAAGGAACTGTAACCAATAGAGTCGCAGAGGGTGTCAGAGAATGCTTACCAGTGATGTCTGAGTTTATTTCTTTAATTTACCACCATCTGTAATTATTTGGTTATATATCTATTGAAAAAAGAGTCTTCCTGGGCAACTGGAAACATGCTCATGTAAGAACTCCATATACCCCTTTGATTTTAATTCAGTAATGTATTTTGCCATAGATACAAGATATAAAAAATACATTTTATTGTTCTAGTTTAGTTGAGCAATGTAAATCTTGCCTGCTGATTACAATTAAAAGCTAGACAAAATGCAAAAGCAATCTTATGAGGACACTGAAAAATTGAAAGCAAGGGTGGATTGTGGAAAAGCAACAGACGAAGAAAAATTGAGAACTGTCAGCAGACTTCCTCTAGAAGCAGTGCTAAAAGAACTGCTCATACTGCAGGAAAATACCAGAAGGAAATTGGATCTCTGGGACTGAAGGAAGAGCAACAGATGGTAAATATCTAGATAAATATAAAGAATTTTTGCTTGAACGATTATATATATTTAAAAGCAGTGTTGGGTGAGGGTTTCAATATTTGTAAATGTAAAAATGTAATCACATGACAACTATAACATAAAGGTTAGTGGTTAAAAGACCCACTGGTTGCCATGCTTCTATATTTTACATTAAGTGATACACCTTTTATTCTAAGACTGAAAAGTTAAGTTATATATATAGTAACTCCTAGAGCCACTACTGAAAAACAAAAAAAGAAAACCCAAAGAGGTAATAGCCAAAAATCTAATAGATAAAAATATTCAAATAATCCAAAAGAGGGCAGGAAAGGGAGCAGAGATATAAGGAAAAAGCGGGGCAAACAAAACATAAAATGGTAGATCCAAATCTCACCATATCAATAATTACATTAAATATTAACAGTCTCTAAATCCAGTTAAAAGGCAGAGATCGCTTGTCCTTCCCTTCATGAAGGGTCATACAGAGGAGATAAAACATTAAATTTAAAATTACATACACATATTTTTTAAGTTACAATTGCAATGTTGCAATAGCATAGCACAGGAGAATCCCGCCCAATCAGAGAAGGAAGGATCCCCTGAAGGTCAGAGATAAAGAATGAATGGGATTTTGTCACAAAGTGGGAGAGGAAGATTCCAGGCAGCTTTTGTAAAGAACCAAATTCGGAAGTAGCCTGGCCTCCTCAAGGAACTGAGCGGCAGCCAGCGCATTTGAAATTTAATGGAAAGACAACTGGTGGGAAGCTAGAGAGGCAAATGGGGGTCAGATCACACAGAGTGACCGGTCACGTTAAGGATCTGGTCCGTATTCCAGAGCAACTGCAAACTGCTGAAGAGTTTTAAGTAGGCGACTGAAGGAAAAAGTCCTTTGCTGTATGTAGATAAAGAAGAGGATGTAGGCCATGTACTATCATGGTGAAATA
>NW_011905775.1:0-1434 GCF_000151845.1 Pteropus vampyrus
TGCCCATTTCATGGGGTATTGAGGGCAATTGAAGAAGGAGGTGAGAGAAGGATTGAGGGGTCTTTAAGCAGAGAAGTGGGCACAACTAGGAAATCTATCCTTACTGGAATAGAAAGAAATACAGGGCAATGAATTTGTATATTTTCCCCTATCTTTTGATTAAAAGCAATCATATAAATCCTCCCCCATCCTCATGGGAGAAAACATGTATTAAAAAATAAGGTCACTTTAAAAAAGTTATTTTATTATGGAAAATTTCAAATTTAGACTAAACAATTTCTAAAGTAAATTAAACAGTATAATGCTCTCGCATGTACGCCTCACTGAGCCTCAATAACCATCAACCCATGGCCAATCTTGCTCCATTCATATGCTTCTCCTGTGTGATGATGATTTTTAATTTTCAATCAAAGTATAATGTATGTACATATAAGCGCACATATAAGTAGACCCTGAACGCATTTTCACACATTGGATACACCTGTGTAACCAGCTCCACTTGCACATAAACATTCTATGAAGTAAGGAACATGGCTTGGGGCTTACAGCAGTCCTAGGGAGAGTGGAGTGGAGGTTCTCTCTCTTCATCTCTGCTTCCACTCTCTTCTGGACAAAGAAAGCACTCCTCTAAGAAAACTGTCTCAGCCGACACCACTGTGATTCTCAATGACTCTTTCAAACAGGAAGAGGAAGGCACCGCTTTCCCTGCCCTGCTGGCCAAGAATCACTGGCTAGAAGACTGCTGTAGAAACAGCTCAGAGAAAATACTTCATTCAGTGGATTCAGTGGCATTCATTCTTCAAACATTGGTTTTTACTTATATTTTTTAAATTTATTTTTGAAACCTTGGTGATGTCTCACCTCATTATGATTTTTACTTAAAAAAAACTGAATTAATTGGGGTAACATTGGTCAATAACATTATATAATTTTCGGGTGTACAAGATTATAATTTGACATGTGCATACTCTATTGCGGGCTCACCATCTGAAGTCTAGTTTCCTTCCTTGGTGATGTGTTACTTCATTATGACTTTTACTTTTTTTAAAAAAATGTTTAATTATGGAATTTTTCAAACATACTCAAAGTAGAGAGAAGAGTGTAATGAACCTCTATGTATTCATTACTCAGCTTCAATAATCTCCTCAAACATTTATGAAGAAATGACTGTGTTTCAAGATTGCTGATTTATCATTTGCCTTCCCTCTTCAAACTCCATTGAAATAATAGAAAAGGAAAAAAAAGTGTATGAGGGGGTTTGCATGGAGAGGGAGTGAATATGACTACAGATGAACAAACTGATATTTGTTAAAGGTGCGTGATGGGTTCATGAGGGATTTATTATAATATTAAAAAAAATATTTAATTGCAGTAGAATACACATAACATAAAATTCACCATCAAACATTTATGAAGAAATGACTGTGTTTCAAG
>NW_011905776.1:0-1693 GCF_000151845.1 Pteropus vampyrus
CCACCTTCTGAGGACAAACTGAACAGTGAGTGTAAAAATGCAAGGAGGGGAGAAAGGGCCTCATTCCTTAGGTCCCAGGGGATTGTGGCCAGTAGAGGTGGAATCGGTGACCCTTCGGTAAAGTCACTGGATTTTTTTACCTCATCTTCTTAGTGTGACGATCACTTGCTAGCATCTCAGTCTCCTCAGTCGATCCTGAGAACCTCCAGCATGAAATAACCTTGAATCTTTCTCAGGTTCTCACCAAGCTCCCAATGTCACTGGTGTTAACCTTTGATGGGTTCTCGCCAAAGCCATCAGACATGGTTAACAGCTGTCCTGCGGACACTTCTCCCTACATCCCTGCTGCCAAGCAGAAGGACCTAGGAAATACTTACTAAAGAGGCCACATGAACAGGGGCACTTAGAGAACCAGCCAGGGCAGAGACAGCTTACGTTCAGCCTATTATCATCAATAGTCCATTGAACTGGAGGGCTGTGTGTCCTTTTTTTTTTTTTTTAACTTTTTAAAAATTAAGTTTATTGGGGTAACATTGGTTAATACAATTCTATAATTTTAGGTGTACATTATACTTTGACATCTGTATATTCTATTGTGCATTTACCACCCAAAGTCCAGTTTCCTTCAGCTACCATATATTTGATCCCCTTTACCCACTTCGCCCTCTCCTTATCCCCCTATATATGACCCCCTTTACCCCGCCTACTTCCCCCTCCTCCCCTATTTTTTTAATTAAACTTTTTCTTTTGAGATAATTGTAGATTCACATTATTGTAAGAAATAATAGAGATTCCTGTATAACCCTTTCTCCAGTTTTCCCCAACGCAAAATCTAGCAAACTGCAGTACAATGAGGATATCAACATTAGCACAGTCTGTCTTCTTCAGATTCTCCCATTTTTTATTGTACTCGTGTGCGCATGCGCACGCGCACGTATGTTTAGTTCTGTGCAATTTCATTGTGTGCGTAGGTTTGTGCATCTTTTACCACAGTCAACATACGGAATAGCAGCGTCATCGCAGGCTCCTCTTTTTCACACCCATCTTCATCCCATTCGCCTCTCCCTCTAACCCCTGGCAACCACTAACCTGTCCTTCGTTTCATAATTCTGTCATTTCAAACTTGTTACGTAAATGGAATCATATAGCGTGCAACCTTTTGGGATTGGCTTTTTTTTTTTTTTTTTTCATTCTGGATAATTCCCTTGAGAACTATCTCATTTTTATCAGATGTTTGAGAGGTTATCTCATCAAGAGGATGATTATGTCTCTCAGTTTAATAGGATTGTAAAGTGAACTAGCCACTTTAATATACAGTATTCCATTTGATGCCGTCCACAAGGTAGAAACCAAAGGTTTAAAGGAAAAAAGAAGGATAGATCACAGGATTCCATTTTCTAAGCATGGCAGAGATTGGCTGGCTCTTCACCAAACGCCCTTCCTTGTCCTCCAGGGCATACAACTGGACTGCATCTTGCAGCTTCTCTTGGAAAAGTAGTCATGTGACTGGATCCTGGACAAATGGGAGGTGACCAGAGGCAACACATCCTGATTCCAGCCTGGTTCATAAAAACCTCCCACACGTGTTCTTTCACGTTTGTTTTCCCTCTGTGACTGTCTTGGAAACCTATGTCAAAGTGGAGCTACAAGGTGGGACAAACAACCCTGATTTAACTCTCCAGATCTCTTGACT
>NW_011905777.1:0-2204 GCF_000151845.1 Pteropus vampyrus
GATAATACGTTGATGAATATACAATATAAAAACAATAAATAATGACATAAAAACATAAAAAGGACGAGTAAAAATGTAGAATATTTATTTGTATGTGACTGAAGTTAAGTTGTTATCATCATAAAACAGATTGTTTTTATTAGATAATGTTTATGTCATTTTCATGGTAACCTCAAAGCAAAAACCCACACCAGATATGTAAAAGATAAAGAGAAAGGAATCAAAACATACCACTATGAAAAATTTTTAATTATTAAAGGAAGACAGCAAAAGAGGAAGAATAGAACAAGGAAACTACAAAACAGCCAGAACAATTAATAAGATGGCATTAGTAAATCTTACCAATGGTAATTACTCTAAGTTCAAATGAATGAAATTATCCAACCAAAAGGCATTGGGTGACTGAAAAAAAAAAGATCCAACTATATGTTTCCTATAAGAGACTCACTTCAGCTTTAACAACACACATGGGTTCAAAGCGAAGAAATAGAAAAAAGTATTCTATGTAAGTGAAAACTAAAAATGAGCAGAGTTAACACTACTTATAGCAGGCAAAAAAGACTTTAAGCCAAAAATGATAACAAAAAACAAAGATGATCATTATATAATAACAAAAGGGTGAATTAATCAAAAGATTATAACATTCCTAAGTATATATATACCCAACATTAATAAAATGTAACATAGCATTAACATAAATATATTAAGTACATACTAGCAGATATGAAGGAAGATATTGATAACAATACAATAATAGTAGGAGCCCACCTTCAACAACAGATAGATCATCAAATAGAAAATAAATAAGGAGACATTGGACACGAATTGTACTTTAGATCACAGGGCCTAACAGACATATACAGAACATTGTATCCAAGAGCAACAAAATAAACATTCCTTTCAAGTGCACAAAGATCATTATCAAGAATAGAACATATAAAAGGTCACAAGTCTTAGCAAATTTAAGAAGATTGAAACCATAAGAAGTATATTTTATGAACAAAATAATGTGAGACTATAAACCAGTAACAGAAGAAAAACTGGAGAATTAACAAATATGTGGAAAGTAAAACATTTCTGAACAACTAATGGGTCAAAGAAAAAATCAAAAGCAAAATCTCAAAAAATATATGGAAACAAATGAAAATGAAAGCACAACATACCAAAACTTATGAAATACAGCAAAAACAATTAAAAGAGGAATAAATGCTTATGCTGTATAAATGCTTTTTTTGTAGCAATAAATGCCTATGTTAAGAAAAAAGAAAGATCCCAAATAAACAACTTAACTTTACATCTCAAAATAATAGAAATTAAAGTCAAACTAAGCTAAGGTTAGGAGAAGGAAGAAAATAGCAAAAAACAACAGAAATAAATAAAACAGAGCCCCCACCCCCAAATAAATAAAACAAACAAACAAAAAGATCAAGGAAACTAAGAGTTAATACTTTCGAAAATAAAGAAAATAGACAAACCCTTAATTGGTTAAGAAAAAACGAGAAGATAATAAAATCAGAAAAGAAAGAGGAGACATTGCAACTCAGTCACAGATATACAAAGGATTAGAAGAGATTACTATGAACAGTTACACACCAACAAATTGAATAATCTAGAAGACATGCATAAGTTCCATAAAACTTACCAAGACCAATTCATGAAGAAATAAAAAAATGTGAACAAACCATTAATGAGATTGAATAAGTAAATAAAAAGACAAGCCCAGTAAGAGATGGTTTCCTTGGTGAACACTATCAAACATTTAAAGAATTAACATTGATTTTTCTAAAACTCCTTGAAAAACCTGAAGAGAAAAGAACACTCCTAAACTAATGAGTTCAGCAGTACCAAATACCAAAGCCAGATAAGGACACTACAAGAAAAGAAAACCATAGATGAACATCCATGATTAATATAGCCATAAAAATTCAATAATACATTAAAAGGATCATAATCAAGTGACATTTACCCCTAAAATGTAAGGACCGTAATCAAGTGAGATTTACCCCTAAAATGTAAGGACCATAATCAAGTGAGATTTACCCCTAAAATGTAAGGATGGTTTAACATGCACAAATCAAAAAATACAATATACATCATTAGAATAAAATATAAAAATTAAGATAATCTCAATCTGTGAGGAGAAAAACATTTGACAAAATTCAAATACTTTTTATGATAAAAACCCAACAAATTGGGTATAGTAA
>NW_011905778.1:0-2342 GCF_000151845.1 Pteropus vampyrus
CCACTCTTGACCTCCCAGCTGTGACACAGGATACATCAGGCGTCTCCTCGCAAGAGGCAGTGGATAAATTAACCCTGAAAGCAACAGCCTGCAGCGTAGGGGAGAGCGAATCAATCCAGGAAGCCATCGATCGACCACGTGGCGGAGTTAGAATGCTGATGCAATTCTCTAATGCTGATTTTAAGTGCAACGGGGGCCGTCTATAAATCTCCCTTCGTGCCTCTTACGTTCATAATTTGTTTCCTGCCGGGAATCTAGTGCCTTGCCCTGCGGCCAGGGCACAGCGAAGGGACCTTGAGGGTGGCGTCAAAGACAGTGCACGCGCGTGACTGCCCCACCTCCAAGACCCTCGGGACTTTGGGATTCAGCTTACATTTCCCGACAGCAAGAATGCCAGGTTCTGCGGTTAGCCACCACAGCGTGACAATGGCTCAGGCCGAAGCTGTTCTGAAGAGCACATTCAGCTGGCATGCTCTGTGTGCCTTGCTTCCCTAGGGCAGAGCTGACTGCCCAGAGACGGGTGCCTTAGTCTGGGTCCTGAGCGGGGAACAAAGACGAGCCAGGACAGCCCCTTGGGGAACACACACACTGGGGAGAAAGGTGGGTGGCTTACGCAGAAACACGATATTCTCCCCCGGGGGCAGGTGGCCTGTTCTTTATTAAGGCAAAACAAAAGGAAACAGCGAGGAACCGAGGTCCTTGTTCCTTAGGATGCGGCTGCAGCCCGCGGCTGCGTCTCCTGGGGGTCGTTAGCATGTCGTCAGAGGCTGCAGCTCTGCGCAGTGCCCTGGCCGTTTGCATGCACCTTAAAGTTTGAGAATCACATCATCAAAGAACACCAGAGATCGACCGAGACAGGGTCTGGGGACAGGGGCCGCGCGCACACGCCCCGTCCGGCCTCGTGCACGTGCACTCGCCTGGTCGCCCTTCGCTCTTCCCCTCGCGATTTTCTGATTCTATCCCGCCCCACCTCCTCGCCCCCCGAGCGCTGGCTTCTCCCCTGTTTCTTCCTTTCCTTCCGCTCTTCTCACTTTGATTTCTGTCTTAGTGCAAATGCTTAGCGCGTGTGCCTTTAACTCGCACCAGTACAAGTGACAGGTCGACGCGCGCGGGGCTAGCGGCGTGCAGGGGCCTTGCGTGAATGTCCGCGGTCGCAACACAGCCCAGCGCTTCCCGGCGCCAGCGCCCGCTCCGTAGGCCGGAGCTGGATCAGCTCGCACACCAGCCTCCCTACCAATCCCGTTATTCCCGTCGCCTCACACGTTTGGAACGTAGAGCGGAGGGAGGTTCAGAACAGCCGCGGGCCCGCAGGAGGCACGCGGAGGAGCAGGGTTCAAAGCCCCGTTCCGGGCTCTGCGGCCCGCGCTTTCACTATCAGACCGGTTCCACCGCAGACCCCGCGAGGTCCCGGCTCACGCGCGCGACTTCCCCATGCACAGGTCGGGCACCCGAACCGGGGTGAGCTCACCTGCCGCTCCGCGCAGGTACTCTGCCTCCGACTGGGTGGCCCTCGGTGGCCGTCTAGACTGTCGTCTCCCCCAGAGACCCAGAAGCCCTGCCCCCCCCCCCCCCCCCCCCCACACCTGCCTCAAACACCGCCAGGCTCATAGATCTCCCCGCCAGCCGAGCTGCTTATGGGGGACCCCATAAGCGGTTATACTCCCAAGGATTCTTTCCCCCCTACATCTCGTTACCAACCATTTCGGCAGCCTACTGATTCGTCACACCTGTTTGCAGTCTTATTTTCAAGCCCAGACACAGCCATATGGCCGATGCAGAGCCGCCCAAAATGTGAATGGAATACAGTCCCTCATTCGTCTGACGCAGACCGTTTTCTAGAAGGCAGGTCCAAGTTCAACAGCAATAATGGCCATTATGGGACACTTGAATGAGCTCAACATGCATGCCCCCCGTGAACACACGTGTGTGTGTACCCTAGATGTATGCTTCTATGCATTTACAGATATATGCACATGTACCTCTCATATAAACACACGTATGCATCTCACGTATGCACATGGCTACAGCCTTAGATATGCACAGACACATGTCCACGTGGATACACACACGTATCCCCACTTACACACATACACGTCATCACATAAACACATACATACACCCCCTGACGCACATACCTGTACACAGGCAGATATAACCTCCCACATACACACATACTCATATCTCTATCTCTACCTTATCGCCTGCATCACCTAGACAAATATCACCATACACGCACACACACACATTCTCACCTACACACACTTAAACTTCTTCGTATACAGACATATATCCCTGACACTCGCAGACATATTCCCCTGTATACACAATACATATAATCCTTC
>NW_011905779.1:0-2362 GCF_000151845.1 Pteropus vampyrus
ACACAGGTAGTATGAAAAGTTGGAGTTCAAACTCAAGTCCGTTTGACTCTATGGTTGAGCTTTTAACTATGGTACAGTGTTTCTTTTGGCCTCTTTATCTGTTAAATTAGGTCTCTTATGGTTCTGTCATTCTCAGATGCATGAAGGCAAACATGTCATTCATATTTTTAGCCATACTCACAGGTGGAGGCCTGTCAAAAAGAATACCACACACATACATTTTGAGTTGGACGTTTCATGGAAAAAGTCTTAGGGCAGTACCTTTATTTCTTCCTCTAAGCATAGCTAACATTTAATCTTTGCACATGTCATTGCTCTGCCTGACTACATAGGAGTCAGCTATGTAGTTCTGATATGTCTTAGTGAAGTCACTGGAAGAGGCACCTTGCAAATGAAAAGACAATGTGTAAGGAAATAAGAGTGAAATTCTTCAAAGATGGTGAAAGATGGCACCTCCCTTGCCCCACCTTCTTCCCCAGAAGTGGACTGATTTTCTGGATCAAGAAACTCCTCCAGTGTTCACTGGGGATTCCCAAGGCTATGCCACTCAAAATGTTGATGGTATTCAAAATATCTAAAGGGATTGCTCTCACTCTCAAAGCCCAGGAGTAGTGAGATGATTAAAGCACAGATGGTGGAGTCTGGTGGGAAGGGGTTCAGATTTCTGTTTCTGTATGTCACTTCTAGGAATCTGCCCTGTCCTTCTAGGCCAAGGACTTCTATACCCTGGATGCTTTAGCATCTGGTAAGGCTCATGGACTCCCTTTCAAATAATGATTTTAACTTACTAATAAAATAAAAAACATAAACTTTCATAGGAAACCAATTATATTGGCTGTGAAAATATATAAAAGAACAAGCTTGAAGCTTTAAATAATGAGATCTAGTGATGGATCTAATAGCCACTAATTTTGAGGTAGGGATGAGTCCCTGAACTATATCAACTAATGTAATATGAAGATATCTCTGCTTTCTGCTGGTAAGAATGTCACAGTACTATTAATTCTTCTGTGGATAGTTACCTGTGCTCAGATGTAGAAAGATATGCTAAATTTCAGTAAGAAGTTATTGTAAAAGGTGATGTAATTATTTTTCTCATCCAAGTTCATGAGCCTCTGAATTCTATCCATAGGCACTCTTGGTCCTTTGTACCATAGGAGCTGAAAGTCTGTAAGCTAGATTTTCAGTTTTTCTTTTTAGCAGGGGTCTCCTTTAGATTCTTCCAATGGGAGAATCCGTGGGCACTTAGGTGCAGGCAAGGAGAAATGGAATTCTTCATTTAGCCCCAGTGGCAGTGGGATCAGCCGATGGCTGAACTGGCAGCTCCAGGCCTGAAGGCCATAGGTCAAAAAGTGTATTCTCTGAGTTGGGGCAATGACTCCCTATTGTTTGTCTTTAGATCATACCATGACCCCCCCTTTTGCTCCACAGCCTTCCCAACAATTTTGAAACTTTTTTTTTTGTATTAAATTCTTCTTTACTTGAAATATCTATAGTGTCTTCTGCTTTTTAGATAGAATTGTGACAAAAAGATTCCCAAATGTATGTCTTACCAATTCTTGTCCTTCGGCAAATTAATGGACCTATTTCTGCATCGTCAGCACTATACCTAGCTTAAAGGTTCATTGTGAAACCTAATGGTGTAGTATATATAAAACATCTTGCACATGGAAAGATCTCTTTCAGTATTAGCCAGGAATCTTTGACCTATCAACCATGTTTATGTTAGGATGACATTTCAGAGAAAGTGGATTCATTGCCTATAATTGATAATGGAAATCTGACCTGGATTGAAGTATCCCTCGGCTGTAATTAAGTAGGATCATCTATTTGTTTATAAGAGTAGTTTAAAAAATTAATGAAAAATATTATTAGGAAAAGTAATGAAAACTATTTTCACTGGTGTTGTTCATTTGTTTTTTCTAATCTCAAATGTGGCCCCTTTGGCAATTGTGCTGCAAAGCCCCGTGATAAGCCTAGGCAAACCCAAACTCTAGCAGGATTACATATAATCATGCTTATAATTTCAAGTCACCTTAGACTTGAGAGTAATCTCCTTCTCCTCCCATTTTAAGTAGAAGTAAACAACAATATTAAGTGTCATGGCAAATTGATTTCACCAAATCAGAAAAGAGAATATTTTATTAGACTACTAGTAACCTATGAAGTATCTAAACTGAATTCTTTGGATAATTCTACAAATTTCCAAAAAATTTTTGTGGGCAAAAGATTTGTCAAAAGGAAAGAATAAATTCTTGGAGGCTATAGTACCCAATAAGAACTGGGAAGTGAAGGAAGTAAGAGAGCCTCTTGAGAGGTAAAAATTAAAATTAAAATTAATGCATATTGCTCATAACAGAGA
>NW_011905780.1:0-1997 GCF_000151845.1 Pteropus vampyrus
ACTATTTGTGACTTTTGTCTTATTTATACTGTGATTTTTAAAGAATATTTTATTATGGAGGATGTCTGTCATATACACTGAGTGAGAATGGTATGACAAGTCCTTGCATACCCACCACCCAGCCCCAGCAATCATGGCCCATCCAACCTAGTTCCTACTCCCTTCACATCCACCCCGCCCTTATCATTTGGAAGCAAATCCTGGACACCATATCATGCTATCCTACACCCTGACTATTAATGCCTGCAGTCGTTCTGCCATATGGGTGGGTTTTGGTATATTGAGTAATCTTCTACTCTGGGGCATTAAGTTGTTTCTATTTTTCCAATATTATGTCAAGAATGTCCTTATACATAAATGTGTTTATGTATCTTTAACTTTAGCTAAATTTATATCCCTAGAAGTGGAATTACTGGGTCATATGGTATTTTGATCATTTATTTCCCTTTAAACACATACACACAATCACATGATGGCTTTTCTGATGAGAAACATAATACATGTTCACTGCTGAACTTTTGAAAAAATACAGAAAAACACAAAGAAGGAAATCAAAGTTACCCATAATCCTACCACTCAGAGAGGACCCTTATTCATGTTTTGGGATGCATTCTTCTTGTCTTGTTTTATGCGTGTGTTCAGCATGTTCATATACTCCCACATAGACTCACATGCAAACACACTATGTGTTACAGATTGTGAGTCTGATGGAATACTGGGCGGGATCAGATTTATTTGTTCACTTTTTAAAACATTCACTATTTAAAAATTTTTTCAAAACGATCGAGGCAACCCAAATACCCATCAACTGGTGGTGAATGAGCAAATAAAATGTGGTACATCCATAGAAAGCAATATTATTTAACAATAAAAAGAAATGAAGTACTGAAACATGCTACAACATGGGTAAACCTCAAAAAACATTATGCTAAGTGAAAGAAGCCAGATGCAGAATACTGCATATTACATCATTTTGTTTATATGAAATGTCCAGAAAGACAAATCTCTAGAGGCAGAAAATAAATGAGTGGTTGCCTGGGGCTGGGGGTGAAAACAATGATTGACTGTAAGTGGGCACAAGGGAGCTTTTGGGGTGATGGAAATGGACAGAAGCTGGGTTGTGGTGATGGTCACACAGCTCAGTAAATTTACTAAAAATCAGTGGACACTTAAAACAAGATGAATAGTGTGCAGTCTCTTGATGTAGATAATACTTAAATAAAGTTGATTTTTAAAAAGAATCGAGAAAGAAAAAGTAAAGTTTTATTTGGAAAATATAGAAAGCACAAAGATCAAAATAAATCTACCACTATTCTAAGACTATTCACTTGTGTTGTTTAGAAATGTCTCCTATTTTTATGCCAATGCTATAAATTCCTCCTCATCTGCTTTCCATTCTTTCTCTTCTAACGTGGGGTCACATTGCATCTCCTTTCTAACCTCTGTTTTTCACTTAAAAATATATCATGAATAATTCTCAAATCATTGTACTTTTACTGTTATAGGAAATATATAGCAAATTCCAATTTGTCAACTATTTTGCTGATGCTGGCCTTCTCTAGTTCCTCTCCCCATACATGGTCTGTGCGCCCATCATTGGAGTCAAGTTCTAGAAACTGAAATACTGTGTCAAAGACATGAGCATTTTTAAGGATTTTGACATATTTTTAACGGCCGCCAACAAGGGCCGGTGTACCAGTTCCCACTTCCACCAACAGTTAAGCAAGTGTTTGTTTCCAAATACCTTCACCAAAGCTGGATGTTATAATTTATTTTATATGTTTGCCAATGGGCTGGGCAAAAACCAGTATCTCACTGTTGGTTTAAATTGAGTTCATTTGATCATTAAGGAGGTTGAAATTTCTTCATATGTTAACAGCTCCTTTGTATGATTATTTTTTTGCTTTTGTGAAACATCCATGCTTGCCTTTTATACATTTTTTTGTTAGAGTGTTTGTCTTTTTTGTCGAGTTTTAAGTGCTTTTTAGAAAATAAGA
>NW_011905781.1:0-1565 GCF_000151845.1 Pteropus vampyrus
TTTCACATTTTTAATAGATCCTATCGAGAAAAAGGTGTTTAGAGAATGATCAAATAAACAATCATAAGAAAGGCAAAGGTGATGGTTAAATAATATAATCAACAGCTCTATGCCAGTAATTTTTTAATGTAAAATATTTTTGAACTTTAGAAAATATAAATTTAAAAAATTTAAAAAAAATAAAATCTGAATATATCAATGAACATTAAATATATAATAAAATTCTATACAAAGGAAAGCTATCCATCTTATTTCTTTGGAGGATGAGTAAATTTTGATATCAATACTCAGCATGGGAAAGAAGTACAAGAGACTTAATATAACCTCATATATAAATGTAAACAGTTAAATAATACAAATAGAGCAGTTTTTTTTAAAAAGTAAATACTGAATAAGTATAGTTTATATCAGAATGAAGAATATTTTAAATATATATATGATGGCAAAGATAATATTGATGTGTACAGAAAAAATTTTGATAAAATTGTACTTAGTTCATGTGTTTAAAATAATACAATTTTAACAATCTAAAAATGAAAGAGACCTTCCTTAAAATGATAAATATCTTAAGCAAAATGCCACAGCAAATAGAACACTGAAAGGTTAAATCTAGAAGATTAAGTTTTATTCTAAAACTCATTTTACATTTAAATTGGGTGGAGTTAGTCTATGTCAGTGATCCTATGTATGGCAGCAAAGTTACACATTTAGAAAATATAATAGGAAAAAATATTATACATATCATTACCAGAGCAATTTCATAAATTATCCAGGAATAAATCTACAAAAGATATACAAAATATTTTTGAAGAACACTAGAAATTATTTTGAAGAATAAAAATGAGCTATACATGAATGGGTATGCATGGATACTAAGGTTTGTACTGCAAGTGTGAGCATATTCCCATAAAAATCAATAAATCTATAAATAAATTAATGAACCTAGAAAATAATTTAAAAATTGAAAAAATTCTACAGATTTCATTAATATGTTGTAAAAAATAAAAGTATAACAATATGATTTAGAACAGTAAACATACACTTCAGACAAGTGGTTACTCCCATGGGAGAAAAATGTCATTAGAGAGGCAAACCTGGGGGATGAACTGAATAGGAAATATTTTTCCTGAAATAAATAAAATTTGAGTTTAAAAGTCAAATATTAATTTTTAAAAAGTTGGTCATTGGTATATCAATATTCATTATATGCTCATAAAGATTTCTATATATTTAAAATATTTTACAATATTTTAAAATACTGGTTGAGCAAAGCCAAATCAACTGAAGACAAAATTTATATCCAAGGTTTAGAATAGAGCAGATCAGGAATAGAGAGGACTAAATGACTCAAGTGCTCTTTAATAGATTTTTGTTTTAAGAGCTATTTTAGGTTCACAGCAAAGTTGAGGGGAAGGTGTAGAAATAGTTCATATATTCTCCTGACCCCATACATGCAGAACCTCCTGCATTATTGGCCTCCTCTACCAAAGTGGTACATTTGTTACAATCAGTGAACCTATCCTGACACATCATTATTGCCCAAAGTCTATAGTTTACATTACTAT
>NW_011905782.1:0-1319 GCF_000151845.1 Pteropus vampyrus
AAATATGATTTTAAATTAAAAAGCCTTATAAGCTTGCTCAGCATGTGTACATATGTATCAATATGCGAAATATATTGCAATAACTTCAGTGGGTGCATTAGAAGTAAAAGAAGATGCTCTCATTCACATACTTTTTTTTTTTTTACTTTTAGAATAGAAAAACTAAATACAAATGAGACAAGATGTGTTTGCCTGATTTTAATGTCAATTTCACTTTGCTTAATATGCCAGAACAATTGAGGTTGGGACCTTAGGGGGAAGATGAAAGCAGAATTGAGGTGTTCAAAAGCCTAAGAAGTGAAGATCAAAAAGTATTTTATTTCAGGCTCATATTTAATAAAATGAGAAAGAAAAATGCATGAGAAAGGAATTGTAATAAAAAGAGATGATAGTTTTGTAAGCTTATCTTCAATGATATCTACATTTTTAATCCAAGTTAATGCAATTCAACCTTAAAAAAAAGTCTTTGCAATATCCCAGGTGCCATTTTAAAGCATTAGAGAGATGAAATATTGACATACCTTTTTAGAACAATTTTTTAAGCTACCTGACTGATACTACCTCTCAAAGCTCCTCTATGCTACCAATTGAGGCTGCACTAGACACTCCAGGGTCAGCCCAGCTCCTAGGCTCTGGAAAACTGTCTTGACTCAGGGATGACTTAAGTCAGAAGGAATTAAGCCCTAGGCCACTATCACAGGTGAAATACTGAAGCATCCTTGCAGAGAGGTTCAGACACTGTCTTTGTACTGATATCATTAATTGGTGTCAGGCCTTTGTTTTGTTAGTAGTCCTTTGACTATACAAGCTTTGTTCCTCTTTCTCCAGATTGCTTACTTTGGCTTTCCAAGCTGTCTTTGCTTGGTCATTAGTCTTCCGTATCTAGCAGCTCTGACCCATAGATTGGGGACCCCCAAACCAAAGCCTCCTACCCCAGATTTCAGTCCTGAGCTCTGGGGACTTCTTTCCAGCACCCCCAGCAACATCCCCCAATGTGGAACTCTTACTATATCCAATCTAAATAATTATCATCTCCTGAGCATTCTATTTCTAGTTTCTTCCTTATCTATGCTTTTTCCACATGAGACAGTTTGTAACGGCCGGAATTTATGTTAAACTATTCCGATATTGAGTTTAGCAAGGTTATATGTAAGTACTGAGAATCAATGAGGATTATTCTACCTATTGGTAACAAGCAGACTCAGAAACTATTATAAATAGAATTCCCCAGATCAGTGAATTTTCCTAATTTAAGGAGAAAAACATATATTATTTTTCTATCTAATAGAATGAATACAAGGCCACCAAAAAAAAAAAAA
>NW_011905783.1:0-2573 GCF_000151845.1 Pteropus vampyrus
CTGCAGGCTGCCTGTCCCACCCCATCGCACGGGGCTCCCGGAAGCAGGGGCGTCCCCGAGAGGCTGTGAGTGCCAAGGCCATGTGGTGCTGGACGTGGCATCCCGCAGTTCCCGCGAGGGCGGCCTGTGGAAAGTGGGGAGACCCGCTGTGTCGGGCGATCACCTGGGGTCCTGATGCGGATATCCCGTGACGTCACTTTTCTCTGTGGGACTTTCACAGTGAAATGAAGACTTTGTTTTCATCTCTGGGACTTCAGGGCAAAGTGACTTGGACTTGAGTGTGGTCTGCATTTTGGTAAAAGGTGATCTTGTAGGTCTCGTAGGTGCAGTAGGACACGTCACTGTGTAGTCATGTGGAGACAGAGGGATATCATTCGAGGCTGCCCAAGCTGCCCTGGCCACCGCGGCTGGTGTCGCTGCTTGGGGCCAACTGCCTGCATTCAGAGGGGTAGTGCGTGTGTGTGGGGGGGTGGGAGTGCTTGGTCATTGGAAAGGTGACGTGGCCCCATGTCCTGTTTGAGTTTGTTAGTGTACAAGTTTACCAAGCGACTTCTCATGGCCAATAACAGTGTAATTAAAACCTAACTCTGAATAAAGACGTCCGCATTGAGTTACCACGTGGCTCCCTCCCTCCCAGGAGCTGGTGGAGCAGGTAGGGCGACGCCGAATCCTGCCCCGTTAACACCTTGCTGCGTAGCTAGGCCGGTGTCCCGTCCTGATGCTGGGCCCAGAGGAGCGCCAGGGCTGCCGTAGACCTCGAAGGGGAGGACGGGGTGAGGCTTAATCAGCCGGGGCCCGGCCCGGTACCTAAAGAGTCATTTATTCCCGGAACGCTTTCTCTGGTTACCTGCAGACTCGGTGCTGCATGACAGTGTTTGACACTTTGGGGTACAGTTTAGTAGAAGCGAATCTTTAGTGTTTGTCGCAGTTTCCGTGGCACGGGTGTGAACGCCTAGACTCCCCTTGGCCCGCCAAAGCGCACTCTTTGGGGTGAGGCTCAGTTGCCATTGGTTTGGGGTCTGTTTTTCCCCATCTACAAGTGATTCGCATACACGTCATGTCCCCTGTGCCCAGCACAGCACCTGGCACAGTCTGCGCTCCGAGTAGGTGTGCAGTGACTGAACGAGTGCACGTGGCCGTGACCCCCACGCGCGGTGAGACAGGGCTCGGGGGCACAGCTGTGGAGTTGGGCACCCGCTCGCACTGACGAGCCACATGGCCTCAGCCGGCATCCGGCTGTCGCCGTCCAGCACGGTAGCCCCACGTAGACAGGGATACCTCTGAAACGGCCGTGTTTCTCTTTCAGGAAATCCGACTACATCTCTCCACTGGATGACTTGGCTTTTGACATGTACCAGGACCCCGAAGTCGCTCAGATCATACGCAGATTGGATGAGAGGAAGCGGGAGGCCGTGCAGGAGGAGCACTACGACTACGCCAAGAAGCTGAAGCAGGCCATCGCCGACCTGCAGAAGGTACTGCCGCGGGGGCGGCCTCTGCGGCCCGCACCAGATCCTCACGCTGCCCCTGCCGCCCCTCTCCCCACGGCCGGCCCACGCCAGATCCTCACGCCGCCCCTGCCGCCCCTCTCCCCGCGGCCGGCCTGTGCTAGATCGTCGCCCGCCCCCCCCCCATCCGTGGCAGGCCTGTGTTAGTCTCGTTAAGGGAGCGGGTTATTGGGAGTCTTGGAGCTCGGCGTGGGGTCAGAGAGCTAAGCAAGCAGTCGTGGCCTGTGAGCGCCTGAGTGAGCTCATGGCGCAGCCCGTGCCGCGCCTCCTCAGCCTCCCTTCAGACGTCACCTCCAGGCGCCACGTTGCCGTCAGAACGATAGCAGCACACCAGACACCAGAGACGTTTTAAACGTTGCCGCGACCTCAGCAAGCAGCGTGCGCTTTGCAGGGAGTGTGGCCCGCCCTCCGCCTCCTGCGCCGTCCCCCAGGGTGACGCACAGGCGGCCGTCTCCCTGTCACTCAGGCATCACCTTCGCCCTTACCTTCGCCCTTGGGCGGGTTGGCCCTGTGGGAAACAAACGCTATGCCGCTGTGCCCCAGGTTGGCGAGCGGCTCGGCAGGTACGAGGTGGAGAAGCGCCGGGCCGCGGAGGAGGAGGACTACGACCTGGCCAAGGAGAAGCAGCAGCAGATGGCGCAGTTCCGCAGCAGGGTGTACGAGCAGCTGCAGCTGCACAGCCTGCTGGACGCCGAGCTGGTGGGTGCGCGGGCCCCCGGCTGCAGGTGGGGGGCCCGGAGCCCATGAGCACTGGCCGTGCTCACAGAGCTGGGGGCCTGGGGGCCGTACGACCTCGCACAGCTTGGGTCCCGGTCCCGCTCGCCAGCTGCAGCCCCGTGCGCCTGCGTCAGGGAGCGCTGGCCCTGCCGTGCTCCTGCCGGACTCACGGTACAGGACAGGAAGTCGGGCACGGGGGAGGTCTCTGTTCGGCTGCTGTCCCCAGAGTCACAGTTCCTCGCCTGTGACAAGGACGTGCCCCGGGGAGAGCGGAGGGAGATACCCCCGGTGGCAGCGGCTGGTGGAGAACGCGCTTCACGGGGCGTGTGGCCTCCGTCGTCACTCCCC
>NW_011905784.1:0-2332 GCF_000151845.1 Pteropus vampyrus
CAAAATACTTTAGACACACAATCTTACATAACTCTCAAATCAACCCTGTGCAAGAATCTTGGTTTTATTTAGAAATAAAAATTAGGTTGTTTAGTTTGTTAATTATAAAACAATCTATAACTTAATTCATAGCTGTTTCATATTCCACAAGTACCTTGGCTCTGTCCTAAATTGCACTGTATACATTTAAATATTGTTACAATAAAATATATAGCATTTTTTTAAATTAAGATCCCAGGGATTTTTAATTTTCATAAACATCTGTCTTAAGATGTTTATATATATATATTTACACTGTGTGTTCAACTCCCGTAGTTAGATATCTTTCTGTCACTGCATATTTGATCTCCTTTACCTTGTCTACCTCCCCCTTTCTCCCTTTCTCCCCTACTTCCTACCCTCTGGTAACCACTAGTCTATTGTCCATGTCCATGAGCCTCTGTTTGTTCGTCCTGTTCATTTGGTGCTTTTAGATTTATATTTATTTATCCACTGGTTAAAGTTGTATTTGGGCGGGGGGGGGGAGGGACATATTTGAGTTTCTATAATTGTTTTGTAACATATAAACCACATGAAAAATAATTTAAAAAATGACTACTTTAATAAATACATTCCTTAGCAAACAAAAACTAGTTGATTGTTTCTAACAACTCCTAGAGGAGTAATTTCTATAGGTAGTTTTAGATGGTCTGGGACAGAAAGTATAGAATAATATATCATGCCCTCAGTTACTTGATAACTTTGTTTTAACAAAATAACTAAATAAAATGCATTTCTCAATCTTGTTACATACATAAAGAGAATCTATTCAATAAAGAGCAAAAGTTCTCTTTAAGAAGAGAACTTTTAAGAATTTTACAATAGACAGGAAAATAATGAAAGCATGCTTTAGAAATATGAAAGTACGATTAATAAGGGCTTACAGACATGAAAATCATTACTCAAGTAATCTCATCTAAAACAATGTACTAAATCGACATGAAAACAATTACCTACAGTTTTATGTATCTAATTGCTTTTTAATAATTTTAACCATTTTTATGGAACTATAAATTCTCTAAGATTTGCCAACTGCTCCATAGTAACATCTATGATTTTATGTTAAGAAAATATTAAAGGAAACTACATCATTTCTTTGGGTGGTCCGAAAACTATATAATATCCTTTATGTTTTATAAATTCACTTTTCGACTTGCATACATGAAATAAGTAGATAAAAATAGTGTATTACTAAAAGTTTATACTCTCTTAAAAATGCTATCATAAAGAGGAAGTGGGGAATAGAATAGTGATATATATAGGAATATATTCTTTCAAAAGATAAATTAGTAAATAAACTGGGAGTAGCCTGTATTGACAATCTATGGAGTTAGTATGTTGTTTAAAATGACATACTGAGTTGAAGGGATGCAAAGTGTATTTTGGATAAACTGATTTCAATTTTTTGCACTATCAATGTTGGTTAAATCAAAGTTACTTATATTTTAGAAATCAATGACTTTTGCAGAAATCAATTTCAATTAATGAAAGATGTTTAAAGGAAGTTTGTCTTTAACATTGAGAAAAGAAAAGCAATCTATAAGCTGAATCTTAGAATATTTACATGTGTAAAAATGCCAGTCCATCATATCATTCATTCATTACCTTTTTCTTCTGTTTCATTGTTGTCTATACTTGGACTTTTATATGAATAGTTATGAAAATAATGATTATGGAAATCCACTGAATGTAGTGAAACGTGATAATTAACTGATTTCTCAGTAATTTGTATTGCATTCTGGAGAAAGACCATCAATTTATCTGGGAATGACATCTGCAAAAATGGTGTATTTTGTTGTGTTTGTATCTACTTATTAGATTCTAAGTTTTTCGAAAGCAGAAATTACCCTTCTACTGCACGAAGACAATTCTAAAGTGTAAGGAGTTAAATGACAGTTAGACTTTTGTGAATCTAAATTACTTTCATTTTCACAGCATTGGGCAGGGAGTTTAAAATTGCAATAAGATATTTTATAGATTCAATGTATACCAAAAGTCAACCCAGGCAAACTTAAGAATACCAACTATCTAAGATTTGGTGGCTTGGTGAAAAACATCTTTAATATATGATGTCAGGTAGATGCAATACTTATTGGGAGGGGATAACTTTCTAAGTTATATAAATGTCTAACCACTATGCGGTACACCTGAAACCAATATAATATTGCATGTCAACTGCAATTAAAAATTTTTAAAAAGAGTTAAAATCAAACCTGAAAAAAAATATAGTACACTTTGAGTTTTTTGGCCTTCAATTTATTTTTAGGCTGACTATGGTAGAGTTACCTTTTTT
>NW_011905785.1:0-1139 GCF_000151845.1 Pteropus vampyrus
AGGGGAGGGGGTGTCAGGGGAGGGTCGCAGCCTGCCCTCTGCTCCCCCAGGGGATTAACTGGCTATCTATTTTAAAACCTCGTTTTCGTCATAAGGTTAACACGACCACAATATAGCATTTTTGAAAATTAAGAAAAGAAAAAAATTAGTCATAATCATAATGTCCAAAGAAACTGATACATCTTCCCCCAACCCAAGCTGCCCAGTAGCTTCATTTGTACTAAACAATATTGTGTAAAATATTGTGTAAAATTAAAAATTCGGTGTCTCCATCTCAGGAGCCACATCTCAAGTGCTCCCGAGCCACATGAAGCCAGTGGCACTGGGTGGGACACCTCTGTCTTGGCAGAGAGCTGAGCCAGGCAGCACTGCCCTGAGCGCCTGGTCCGCGCGTCAGGCCCTCACGTAGATTTTAATCGACGTGCACGTGATTTGCGACCTGCTCTGCGTTTGCCACACCGGGAATGTCCCCGTCACCACGGTCTTGACAAGCACTGCACACTCCCATCCGCAGCACCGAGGCTCTGAACCTTTGGCGGGGCACAGACCCCTTGGGAAGTCGGATGGTGCCCCCCTCCTCAGAAGGATGCACCCCCATGAGCACGCATGCAGAAAGTGGCATGAGATTTCGGGCGGCTCACGGGCCCCGGCTAAAACCTTGACCTTGCAGATAAAACGTCATCGATTTCTCTCTCCTGCGGTTGGACGTTTAGGTTTTTCGCTCTTTTTCCTCCCTTATAAAACACACCGTGATGAACATCTTCATGCAGACGTGTTTGATTTCTGTCGTCGAGATCATTTCTTAGGACGCGTTCCGGAAGGGACACTTTGATTTGGGGGGTAGGAGCTACGTGTCGGTTCTTCATATGTCACCGGTGCTCTTCCCATGGGTGGGTGGGGCCGGCTGACAGGCCACACGGCGGTGCACACGGGGTGGGGTCCTGTCACAGGTCGCTCTCGCTCACCTGGCCCTTGAGACTGGACCAGGTGCCTTTCAGGACAGAAGCGAGTGGCGGGCTGGCCGCTGCTCTGCCTGGTGGTCTCGCTGACCTTTGCCCCAGTCTGAAGCCTTGATGCCTGACCACAGAAGGTGGAACCAGGAGCCACAGCTCGCCCTGCTCGGAGAACTCAGACCTCAG
>NW_011905786.1:0-2059 GCF_000151845.1 Pteropus vampyrus
GTTAACAATCATGATCATCTCAATAGATGCAAAAAAATCGCTTGACAAAATTTAATGTCCTTTGTGATTAAAGACAAAAAATCCTCTCCATAAAGTGGGTTTAGAAGGAACTTACCCCAACTTGATACAGGCCATATATGACAAGCCCACAGCTAACATCATACTCAATGGTGAAAAGCTGAAAGCTTTCCCTCTACGACCAGAAACAAAACAAGGATGCCCACTCCTGCCACTTTTATTCAACATAGTATTTGAAATCTTAGCCATAGCAATTAGGTTAGACAAGGAAATAAAAGGCATCTAAATCAGAAAGAAAGAAGTAAAACTGTCATTATTTTCAAATGACATATTATATATAGAAAACCCTAAAGACTACCAAAAAAAGCCTGTTAGAACTAATCAACAAATCACTAAAGTTGCAGGATACAAAATCAATATACATAAATTCGTTTTGTTTCTACACACTAATAATGAACTATTAAAAATAGAAATTAGGAAAATAATCCCATTTACAATGGCATCAAAAACTATATAACTCCTAGGAATAAATTTGACCAAGAAGGTGAAAGACCTACACTCTGAAAACTATATGACATTGATGAAAGAAATGGAAGGAGACACAAATAAATGGAAAGAAATTCTGTGCTCATGGATGGAAAGAATACCATTTAAGTATACGTACTCCCCAAAGCAATATGCAGATTCAATGCAATCCTTATCAAAATTCCAATGGCATTTTGACAGACATAGAACAATCCTAAAATTTTTATGGAACCACAAAAGACCCTGAATAGCCAAAGCAATTTTGAGAAAGAACAAAGTGAAAGCCATCATGCTCTCTTATTTCAAACTATACTTCAAAGCTATAATAATCAAAACAGTATGGTACTGACATAAAAATAGATACATAGGTCAACGATGCAGAATAGAAAGCCCAGAAATAAACTCATGCATATACGACCAATTAGTTTATATGACAAAGGTGCCAATAATATACAATGGGAATAGGACAAATACTCTTCAGTAAATGGGACTGGGAAAACTGTTCAGCCACATGCAAAAGAACAGAAATGGCCTGCTATCTTCCATCATATACAAAAATTACCTCAAAATGGATTAAAAACTTGAATGTAAGACCTGAAACCATAAAAGTCCTAGAAGGAAACACAATCATTAATCTCCTTGACATCGGTCTTCATGATTTTTTCAAATTTGACAACAAAAGAAAAGCAAAAATAAACAAGTGGGATTACATCAAACTAAAAAACTTCTGCACAGCAAAGAAAATCATCAACAAAACGAAAATACAGAATGGGAGAAAATGCCTGTAAACCATATATTGATACGGAGTTAATATCAAAAAATATAAAAGAACTCATACAATTCAATGGTAAATAAATAATAATAAATCAAATTAAAAAGTGATCAGAGGATCTGAATAGATATTTTTCCAAAGAAGACATACAGATGGCCAACAGACACATGAAAACTTGCTCAACATCGCTAATCATCAGAGAAATGAAATAAAAACCACAGCTGACTATTACTTCACATTTGTTAGAATGGCTATTATCAAAAAGATAAAACATCGTAAATGTTGACAAGGATGTGAAGTAAAGGGAACCCTTGTGCACTGTTTACGGGACTATAAATTGGCGCAGCCACTACAGAAAAAAGTAGAGGCTCCTCAAAATATTATAAATAGAACTACCATATGATCCAATATTTCCACTTCTGGGTATTTATTTGAAGAAAACAAAAACACTAACTCAAAAAGATATTGAGTTATGCAACACCATGTTCATTGCAGCATTATTTATAATAGCCAAGATATGGAAACAACCTAAGTGAATGAATGAAGAAAATGTGGCACACACACAAATAGAATATTAATCTGCCATAAAAAATCATGAAATCTTGCTATTTGCAGCAGCATGATGGACCTTGAGTACATTATGCTGTTAATTAAGTCAGAGAAAGACAAATATCGTATGATCTTACTTATATATGGAATCTTAAAACAAAACAAAACAGATTGGTGGTTGTCAGGGAATTGGTT
>NW_011905787.1:0-2579 GCF_000151845.1 Pteropus vampyrus
ATATAACCTCTGTATCTTAAAGAGACTGGGTCAACAGATTAGTAACCTTAATTACTTCTGCAAAATCCCATTGCCATGTAACATATATAGATATTGGAGAGATGTTCCGTCTTATCACAAAGGAGGGAATTATACAAAAATAAGGATAATTAAGGGTCATTCTCAGACATCTGACTACCATATCCCTTCCGGAATTTGTAAAACCAGGTATTACCAGACATTTGTACTGAACTTCACAAAAGCATATTTTTAAAAGCTCTTTCAACACATTGATGAGTCTAATAATTGAGTAGAGCTAAATCACTCTTCCTCAAAATTAAAACAAATAAAATAAAATTATAATTACTATGAACTAGCAGTTAACAAAAAAAGAAAATCTTTCTATACTATAATCTTTGAAAACTGGTTATTGTGGGGAAAGGGCAGAAAATTCTAGTGTTTACTACTCTTGTCCATATTTCTTCTCAAAGAAAGAATACCTGGTAGAGGTGAAGATAAGTGCACATATATTTTTTAAAATCTCTCAGTTTGGAGACCAATTGAATGACAAGGTGGGGGGAAAGCACAACAAAAAATATGCAGATAATTCCTTTAGTGCAGAAACAGTTCTGGATCAACTTAGCAACTTATCCGTCAGGAAATTGCCGTGGCTTGCAATTTGCTGTTTTCAGAGTGAGAAGCAAGTAGAGGGAAGAGACCTATTAATCCTAATTACCCAGAGCTAATTATCCCCAGTAGTAAAAAATGATCTACCAAAAAGAAAGGGGGAAAGAAGTATCTTATGAGTAAGATCATGTCCTCTGAACGATTGTGAGATCAGTGGAGAAGTATTAGCACAGTCAGGAGAAATCTTTCTCTACCACAAAGCAGTAAGAGGAATTAAGCTTTATTAATATTTAGGAATGTTTTTAGTAGTTGTGTAATTTAAATATTTTCCACAAAATGTAATAAAAGCAACACTAAGTGTAATCAGAAAAATAGATGTTCTGGATGTTTTTATAGGAAAAAAAGCAAAGAACAGCTAACAAATGTGGTTAACCTCCTTACTTGTCCTAGAGTCTATAAAACATCATGTGCTTAGAATTACACACATCATCATTCTATAATGCCTCTGGAAAAGTAAGTCTAATAGGATATATTCCAGATCTTTCTTTAATGTGGTTTTGAAATGCTAATTATTTGCAAGTTTCACCATATCTGTTGATATTCTGCTTGTGATTTTTTAGGGTAATTCAACATTTACAAACTTGTATAAAATCTTGTTTTACTTTCAGTGAAAGATGCCTATTCTCATCATTACTTCTTAGAAATATATAGTTTGGTACTTGAGTATAGGTTTTTCTTTAAGATCATAGTTTGGAACAAAAATTGAAAGCTATTGTGGAATTTTTGCATTAAGAATCTTATAAGTGACTTAAATATAAACCCCAAACCACAAAACTCCTAGAAGAAAATACAGTACAGTAAACTCTCTGACATTGCTCTTAGTGCTATTTTTTCTGATATATCTCCTTGGACAAGAGATACAAAATAAATAAATAAATAAATAAACAAATGGGACTACATCAAATGAAAAACTTTTTGTACAGCAAAGAAAACCATCAATAAAATGAAAAGACAACCTACTGAATGGGAGAAGATATTTGGCAGTGATACATTCAATAAGGGGTTAATATTCAAATTTATTGAGAACTCAAGCAACTCGACATCAAAAAACTAGCAATCCAATTAAAAAATTGGCAGTGGACATGAATAGACATTTCTCCAAAGAGGACATACAGATGGCCAATAGTCATATGAAAAGATGCTCAACGTCACTAATCATCAGAGAAATGCAAATTAAAACCACAATGAGATATCCTCTCACACCTGTTAGAATGGCCATCATTAATAAATCAACAAACAAGTGCTGGCAAGGATTTGGAGAAAAGGGAACCCTCATACACTGTTGGTGGGATTGCACATTGGTGTAACCACTATGGAAAACAGTATGAAAGTTCCTCAAAAAATTAAAAATAGAACTGTCTTATGACCCAGCAATTCCACTTCTGGGTATTTACCCAAAGAAATCCAAAATACTAATTCAAAAAGATATATGCACCCCTATGTTCATTGCAGCATTATTTATAATAGCCGAGATATGGAAGCAACTTAAGTGCCCATCGATAGACAATTGGATAAAAAAGAGGTGGTACATATATACAGTGGAATCTCACTCAACCATAAAAGAATGAAATCTTACTATTTGCGCCAACATGGATGGACCTGGAAGGTATTATGCTAACTGAAATAAGTTAAACAGAGAAAGACAAATACCATATGATCTCACTTATGTGTGGGATCTAAAGAACAAAATAAACAAAACAGAAACAGACTCAAATACAGAGAACAGATTGATGGTTGCCAAGTGGAAGGGGGATTCGGTGAAAAAAGTGAAGGGGTTAAGAAGTACAAATTGACAGATACGAAAGAGTCAAGGGGATGTGAAGTACAGCAAGAAAATATAGTCATAATATCGTAATAACTATATAAAAAGGTGGATAGTAGATTAATCTTCATAAACAATATAAATCTCTAAC
>NW_011905788.1:0-2640 GCF_000151845.1 Pteropus vampyrus
TTATGTTAAGAGCTTCTTCCCAGGCATTTTATAACGGATAGGGAAGGTTCTAGAGCTTCCTATGGAGCAGACGGTTTAGCCTCAACCACCTCTGCCATCCCCGGGACATAGTACGTCCATGTGACAGTCCCGAGTCCCCCGACTCCAACTCAGGCCCCAGGCAGCCTCTTTCTCCTACAGCGACTCCCTGTTCAAAGGACAGGTGGTCTCAGTAGCTTGTGTCACCTCCTTCCCATTTTCTTTCTCCTTTCCTTGGATTTTGGCTTTTAAAAAATTGGCATGTTTTTCTAAAATGTCCTTATCCCATTTCCTCTCATGATTACCTTTTCTATGGGGAGCCCATGGATTCCCTCTCACTCCAAGGACTTTTGACGTCGTGTTAGGTGTGGCTGCCATCTCCAAAAGGGCTGTAACATCGGGGTCCCCATGTACCTCGAGCGTGGGCCAGACCGCAGCACCAGAGAACCTAAAAGGCAAGATCAGTGCTTTAGAATTTTCCAGCCTCTCTTTCAAAAATTATTTTTTTTACAGTGGGGAGACCTCTTTCAAAGGGGCTTCAAAAATAATTTTTAAAGTATTGCTTGCAAGATTTGAAATCTAGTCGGCTAAATACGAATCCAAAATATAAAGCTAAAAAAAACAAAACAAACAAACAAAAAGAACGCGTTTCCTCTCCGTTCAGTTGTTTAGAGGCGAAGATGAGGCCACATACTTAGAGAATGAGAGTGTTGTGAACTTGGCCCTAGTTCACAAGTCCCGACGAAAACATATTCGAAGTATGCTTACAATTTGCCCCTGAAGTTCAAGGCGGAATAAAATGATCTATGGTCTCATTTTGGTTGGTTTTTCTTTAAAAAAAAAAAAAGAAGAGGAAGAGGAACAGATACTGTAATCCGTACGAACTAGAGGAGGGGGTGCCGTCAGCCCACGTCACCCTGCCCCAGCTGCATGCCAACACGTCGCGTTTGCATCTCGACCTTTGAGAACCAACAGTGAGTGGAGCATTTTTATTGGAGTAAACATTTTTTGTTTTACTTTAGTCAACTTATAACCTTTCCTAAATGAGAATTCTTTAATAACATAATAATAACAAAAAAATTATTTTTTATCTAAATCCTGGATTGCCAAGAAATGAAATCACAAGGATTCCTCTTGCCCGTTGTAAACTGCTCACTAATCAGGTATTCAGCAGAGCAGGCCGCGGTAGGCTCTCTTGCAATAATCATCGTTTCAGTTACTTACAGGAAACTTGTTCTGTGTCCAGCAGGAGCTAGAGACACCTTAACAGAGTGGGCGGATGGGCTTTTGAACCCCGTAGATCTGGGTTTGGGTTCTAGCTGTGCAATTTACCACCAGTCTTAGCTTCTATGAGATTGTTTCTTCCTTTGTGAAATGGATATAATAACTACTTCATCCCTCGTGGTAAGGATTCAATTAAATATGTGAACACATGGGAAGCTTTAGCCCAATGCCTGGCACATTAAACGTAGTTAGTAATTATCAGCTATTATTATGGTAAAGATGGAATGAGGTTCACAGGTGGATGAAATGTGGTTCCCACCTTTAAGACACCTTCTGTCTAGTTCAGGGTCAAAAGCTTCATTCCTAAAGCATGACGGACACTGAAGGAGAGTGTCGAAACAAGCGCTAAAGCATGTGATTCAGTCTGTGTGGCTTATGGGATTTGCCGGTGGGGTTTGTGTATCTCTACATACCATAGCTGAGTCGTACGTCAGCCTTTGTGGATACTAAATGCAAAATCAAATTAACGACACATGTTCCAAATTCAATTAAATTCGTTACATTTATTACAAATTAAATACGAAAATACTTAATGGATTTTTTATTCCAATTCGAGGATTTCTAAAGACTCCGACGGGTACCAAAAGGAAAGAAGATTGCTCTTCCCTGGGGGATTTGCTGATAGAGCTGGTTCCACGCCGAGCGTACTTCCAGGCGATGAACTAGAGGTTGCTCTCCTGCAGTTTCCTTGTGGGCCTCACGTTAATGTCACACTGCTGGTCACAGCTCCCAAGAATGGGTTACAGACGAGGGCAAAGCTGCCGCCCGAATTATGCACACATTCCTAAGTTCAGACTCTTTCCTAAGTGACTTTTTAAGGGTTCAGGGAACACACTCATCAGATATTGTTCCAAGAACGTGTCACCCTCCCCATAATTTCCGAGTAGACAAACCTCAGTGAGTGGCAGGTGTAAAGTACCGTAGACAGGTCAAGGCCACTAAGAGTCTGTCGCACAACCCGGATGTACTCATTGTCAGTAAGAGGACTCTTGGCGGTGCCCTGCTTGACATGGAGGTCACTGCCTTGAGGGGTGGGACCGAAGGACAGGACAAGACCCGGTGACCGCTGCGTGGTGACGTATATGAGTCCTTCCCCACCAGGCTTCGACACAACTGTGCATCGAGGCCGCAGCTGCCCACCATCACGCCACCCTGTTACCTGGCTCCGGGTCAGGACGTAGTTATTTATCGTTACCTCCAGGAAGGAATTTAGAATCAGAGACTCTTGGGGTTGGAGGGGACCTTAACGATGACCCGATCCGAGGACCTTTCTGAAGCTTGAGTCCCTTCTGCTCCATCATCCCCAGTAGCTGATGGGCTGCCATGTGGGAATGTCTG